>NW_007246929.1:9766-13469 GCF_000164805.1 Carlito syrichta
TGGGTTCGAGACTCACCTGGGCAACTTGGTGAGACCTCATCTCTACAACAAATCAAAAATTAGCCAGGTGTGGTAGTGCACACCTTGGAAGGCTGAAGCAGAAGTATCGCCAGAGCCCAGTAGGTGGAGGCTGCAGTGGCCAGGAGTGGCCACTGCACTCCAGTCTGGCCGACAGAGTGATACTCCATCTCAAAACAAAAGAGAAAGCTTTGTAACTGGGGTACTCATCACAGTCCTGGGTTTGTCAATGTGTCACAAATAACGAAAGAGCCACAGTCATTGTGGCACCATTAATGGAGAAGGACTTTTCACTGACACACCCATTATTTGCGAGACCCAGGTACTGGGGCTATGATCACAGTGGAAATCTAGTCATTGGGGTGCTACACACAGAGAAGGATCAATCATTGGAGTATTTTTCATAGAAGAGGGCCAATCTTTTTGGCACCCATCACAGAGGAGGGGTAATCACTGAGCAACCATCACAGAGGAAAGGCAGTCACTGGAATAACCATCACAGAGGCAGGTCAGTCATGGTTGCACTCCTCACAGAGAAGTACATGCTACACAGAGAGAAGAGCTAGTCTTCTAGATAAGGGTTAATCACGAGGTTTCCTATCACAGAGGAGATCCAGTCACTGTGGCAACCATAATGGTTAAGGTCAGTCATGGGGTCACTCATTATGGAGAAGGACCAGTCACTGGGATGAAATTACAAAAGAGGGCCTGTGACAGTTGTACGTATAAGAGAGTAGGACCAGTCACTGGGGCAAACATCAAAGATAAGGGCCAGTCTCTGAGGCACCCATTATGAAGGAGGCCTGGTCATTGAACCACTAATTACAAAAGAGAGTCTGGAAGGAGAGGTTTAAGATAGTGATGGGACAAGCTGAACTGCGACAGCCTCCACAAAAGGTGACTCCTGAAGGCAGTTCCAGGTACCGCCCACTGCCGCTGCCAACACAGGGAGTGGCAGCTATAGTCAGTTCCACATAGCAAACAACCTTCATTGCACTACTTCCTCAACTGTTTGCTACCAGGTGCTGAAAAACTGCTCTAGGTTCTTGTCTCCAGCCTGGGAAATCCCTGGCTCCCTCCTCCACCCGAAGCCGCTGGCTTGCACAAATGCAGCACCCAGCTATATCACTGATTCCTAGTGTCTGATGCCAACACACACCACCATACCCGTCAAAGTGGATCATACACAGACCGGACGAGTGGAGAGAAAGTATTGGTGAAAGAGGAGCCGCCCATGGCACCCGTTTTCCAGGCAGAGATTCGCATTGGCCCACGTATCTATGAGCAACCTCCACCTTGGTTTCTAAGATAACCTAGTCAAACAGGAGACAAAAGACCTAGTTCTATGCTGAATCAGACACAGGCAACTCAGTCCTGTAGCAGATCTCTCAGGCAGTAAGTCAAGGGAACCAACCCAACCTATGAGTAAATCTATCTGTCTGAAAAGGGGAGAGGCTAGAAATCAGAGTTGAAGAGATTTTTGACACTCAGGAAATATTCCAGAGTTAGTCTGGTTTCTTATTTTGATTTTTAATTTTATTGTTTTTTTGTTTTGTTTTGTTTTTTTGAGTTGGAGTCTCACTATGTCTCCCAGACTGGAGTGCAGTGGCCACTCCTGGCCACCACAGCCTCGACATGCTGGGCTCTGGTGATCCTGACACCTCAGCCTTCCAAGTAGCCAGAAGTACAGGCATGTACTACCATGCCCGGTTGATTTTTTTGATTTATTGTAAAGATGAGGTCTCGTTACCCAGGTGGGTCTCAAACCCATGGGCTCAGACAATCCACTCACCTCAGCCTCCCAAAGGCACAGGATTGCAGGCTGAGCCACTAAGCCCAGCTGATTTTATTGTTTTGACTGTTTGTTTTGTCACTTTTTTTTGTTTTGAGTGAGACTATTTGTTTGTGTTGGGGAAAAACACATCAAAAGGAATGATTTTTTTGCCCTGTCTTTGTGTGATTACCAGTATGCTTTAGGGAACTTTGTTTTTTACTATTTTCTGGGCTTGTGTCTCTTTTTGTTTGTTAGTTGGTATGTATGCCTGGTTTTCCTCTTACTCCTCTCTCTCTCCAACTACCTCTTGTCTCCCCTTCTTCCATTATTTTCATTTTTCTTACCTCCTTTTATTCCAGGGAGCAAATCTTAACCTGACTGCATGGAAAGATAGCAAGGCAGTGAGAAGTGGGTTTCAGTGTGCCCATACACCTGTTGGTGAATACTAGGATCTGCAGAAAGATTCTGAATCACAGCTTCCCCCTCAATAAAATCTCAAAACTGCAAAATGTACAACTTCAAACCACAGTTCAACTTCAAAAGTGAGTAAAAATAGTGGATGCTCATAAAGAAGAAGAGGAGATTCACCAAAAAAAGTAAATTAACCCCACATTTCCTGAAAAACATAAATAAAGAAGAGGAGGAAAAGGGGGAGAGAGAAACATCTACACAAATAAGAAAAAACAAAAGAAGAATATGGGTTTCTCACAGACCCCTGGGCAGCCAGACACTAAGAAAACTGACTTTGGAATGCAAACAGTGAAGTGCCCAAGAATGACTGGTCTCAAACTACAAACCCAGATCAAGACATTAATGGAAAGATTGAAAAGAATTGAGAAGAGAGAACAGGAAACTTGGAAGAGGTTGATAACTGAGATTACAGTAGTAAAGATTACTGTGAATGAAATAAATAACAAACTGATAAGCATGGAAAGCAGAAATAGCCCAGAATAAAGAATCTCAGAGCTAGAGGAACAAAAATTAGAAGTAACCCAAACTAAAAAAACATAGAAAAAAAGCTTAAAAAGACAAAATAAAACCTTCAAGATATGAATGATTAATTCAAGAGTCCAAACCTAAGAGTAATTGAATTCCTGAGGCAAAAAGAGAGACAGAGACCAGCCTGGAACAAACATTCAATGAGATTATTCAAGAACACTTTCCTCATCTCATCAGTAATGCAAAAATTCAAACACAAGAGATTCAGAGAACCCCTGCAAGACAACAAATGAGAAGACCAACTCCCAGACACATAATAATTCACCTAAACAAAGTAGGTATAAAAAAATCCTGAAGGCAGCAAGATAAAAAGGTCAGATTACCCACCATGGAGATTCAATTAGAATAGCAGCAGATTTATCTACAGAAACATTGGAGGCAATGAAAGTTTGGAGCCCTGTCTTCAAAGTTCTAAAAGATAAACAATTTCAACCAAGAATAACCTACCCAGCCAAGCTAAGCTTCATCAGTGAGGGACAATTAAAATCTTTCCCAGATATCCAATCCCTAAGAACTTATGCTGCCAGCAGACAACATTGACAATAAACACTTAAGAAAGTATTGAACACAGAAGTAAAGGAAAAAAGATCAACAACATTCTTCAGAAGAGTACAGGAAAAAGATTAAAAACACACATGAACAGACCCCAAAACCAAAAGAAAGACAACAAACAAACAGGAACAACAATAACAACTCTTTTAGAAAATTAAGATAGGGATCAACTCTCACATTTCAAATTATCCTGAGTGTGAATGAACTAAATGCACAACTGAGAAGACATAAGATGGCAAAATGGATAAAATATCACCTGGCAACAATATATTCCCTTCAAGAGACTAATCTCACTAGAAAGGACACTCACAGACTCAAAGTAAGAAGATGGAAAACAAATTTTCAGGTGAACAGAACACG
>NW_007246930.1:0-788 GCF_000164805.1 Carlito syrichta
CCTACCTAGACAGGTGGCTAGGCAGGTGATTTAACCAGCTGACTTAACCAGGTCGTCAGCTGACTAAAACTAGCAAGTGATCTAGCTAGCCAGTTGGCTAGCCATTTTAATTAATTAGCTGACATAACCAGCTAGTCAACTGGTTAGACAGCAGACTCAACTAGCTGACTTAACTAGTTAGCCAGCTGCCTTGCCAGCAGGCATAACTAGCTGACAACACTAGCTACCTGGTGGCTAGCCAGCTGATTTAACAAGCTAGCTACATATGTAGGCAGCTGGGAAGCCAGCAGAATTAACTAGCTAACTTAAATTGCTAGCCAGCTGGCTAGCCATCTGACTTAACTAGTTCACTACCTAGCTAGCCAGCTGGCAAGCCAGCTAACTTAACTAGCTGACTTAAATAGTTAGCCAGCTGACTAGGCAGCTGATCTAACTAGCAGATATTACTAGCTAGACAGGTGGCTAGCAAGCTGACTGAACTAACTAGATACCAACATACCCTGCTGGCTTGAGAGCTAACTGATTACCTAGCTTCCTAGCTAACCAGTGGGGTAGTGAACTGAGTTAATTAGTTGACTTAACAAGTTAGCCAGCTGGCAAGCCAGCTGACTTAACTAGCTAGCTACCCAACCTAGGCAGGTGGCTAGCCAGCTGACTTAACCAGCTGACTTGACTAGCTAGCCAGTTGATGTAACTAGTAGACTTAACTAGCAAGCTACCTAGCAAACCAGCTGATTTTACCAGCTGAAATAACTAGCTAGCTTCCTAGCTAGCTATCTAGCAAGCAA
>NW_007246930.1:1941-3502 GCF_000164805.1 Carlito syrichta
CAGCTGACTTAACTAGCTACCTACCTACATAATCTATTGGCTTGCTAGTTGAATTAACTGCCTACCTACCTAGCTAACCTGCTGTCCAACGTGCTGACTAATCTAGGTTACTTAACTAGCTACCCAGCTGGCTAGGCAGCTACCTTAACTAGCCAGCTTCACTGCTAGGCAGCTGACTAGCCAGCTGACTTAACTATCTGACTTAACTGGATAGCCAGCTGCCTTATCTAGCTGACTTAACTAGCTAGGTAACTAGCTAGCCAGCTGACTTAACTAGATGACTTATCTATCTAGCTACCTAGCTGGAAAGCTGACTGGCCAGATGACTTAACTAGCTGATTTAACCTGCTATCCAGCTGCCTGGCCAGCTGACTTAACTAGCCAGCCAGCTGGCTGGCCAGCTGTATTAACTAGCTGTCTTAACAAGCTAGCAAGTTGGCTAGACAGCTGACTTAACTAACTAGTTACCTAGCTAGCCAGCTGGGAGGCCAACTGAATTAAGTAGCTTACTTAACTCACTTTCCCACTTGCTATCCAGCAGACTTAACTGGCTTGCTACCTAGCTAGTCTGCTGGCTAGCAGCTCACTTAACTAGTTGACTTAACCATCTAGCCAGCTCACCAGCCAGTGGACTAAACTAGATGACTTAACTAGTGAGCCATCTGGCTGTCCAGCTGACTTAACTAGCTCTCTAGCTAGCTAGCTAGCTGGCTAGCAAGCTGAATTAACTAGCTGACGTATTTAGCTAGCCAGCTGTCTTGACAACTAATTAATTATCTCACTAGCCTGCTAGTCTGCTGTAAAGGCACCTGATATAACTACCCAGCTTGCATAATTGTCCTGATTGTTAGTCACCTGAATTAACTAGCTTGCTATATAGCTAGCCAGCTGGCTAGCAATTTGACTTAACTAGGTGACTTATCTATCTAGCCAGGGGGCTAGACAGCTGACTTAACTATCTAGCTACCTAACTAGCCAGCTGTCAAGGCAGCTGACATAACTAGGTAACATAACTAACTAGCCAGCTGGCTAGCAGATTGAATAAACTTCCTAGCTACCTAACTAGCCACCTGGATAGCCAGCTGGCTTAACTATCTAGCTACCTCTGTAGCCCACTGGTTTGCCAGCTGTCTTAGCCACTTAGCTACCTAGCTAACCAGCTGGCTAGTGAGCTGATTTAACTAAGTTGTTTAACTAGCTAGGTAACTGGCTAGCCCAGTGACTTATCTAGCTAGCTACCTAGCTAGGCAGCTGGCTAGCCAGTTGATTTAACTCACTGACTTAAGCTGGCAAGCTGACTTAATTAGCTGACTTAATCAGCTAGCTAACTATCTAGCCAGCTGTCATAGCAAGTTGTCATATGTAACTAGCTACCTTTCTTGCTATCTAGCTAGACAACTGACTTAACTAGCTGACTTAACTAGCTAGCTACCTGACATGAGTAGCACACATATATTTAGCTTCCTATCTAACCAGCTGACTTAACAGCTGAAATAACTAGCTAGCCTGATGACTAGCCATCTGACTTAACTAACTTTTTTACTAGCTAACCAGCTGTATA
>NW_007246930.1:3843-6404 GCF_000164805.1 Carlito syrichta
CTACCCAGTTGATTTTAACTCACTGACATCACTATCTAGCCAGGTAGTTAACTATCTGACTTAATTAACTAGCTACC
Source organism: Carlito syrichta (assembly GCF_000164805.1). Taxonomy (NCBI): domain Eukaryota; kingdom Metazoa; phylum Chordata; class Mammalia; order Primates; family Tarsiidae; genus Carlito; species Carlito syrichta. The sequence continues at coordinate 3,921 of NW_007246930.1, forward strand.
TACATTGACAGTTGACTTGCCAACTCTCTTAACTAACTGAATTAACTAATTAGCCAGCTGACTAGCCAACTGACTTAACTGGCTCACTAACTAGCTACCCAGCTTGCTAACCAGCTGACTTAACTAGCTGACTTAAGGTAACTACCTAGCCAGCCAGCTGACTTAAATAGTTAGCTAACTAGCTAGCCACCTAGCTATCCAGCAGACTTAAGAAATTAGCTAACTACCTAGCTACCTAGCTAACAAGCTGACTTAAATAGTTAGCTGCCTAGCTAGCTAGCTGACTTAACCACAAGGCTAATTAAGCTTAGTCATTATCTAATATTCTAGCTAGCTCACTTAATCATCTGACATAACTCGTTAGCTAATGAGCTAGCAGGCTGACTCAACCAGCTGACTTATCTCGTTAGCTAACTAGCTAGCTAGCTGGCAACTCCAGCTGATTTAAGTGGTTAACTAACTAGCTAGCTAGCCTACTCAAACAGCTGACTCAACCCATTTGCTAACTAGCTAGCCTGTTGACTCAACCAACTGACTTAACCCATTAGTTAACTAGCTAACTACCTGACTCAAACTGCTGACTTAAACCTTTAGTTAACTACCTAGCTAGCTGTCTTAACCAGCTGACTAAATTAGGTAACTGACAACTAGATGACTTAGCTAGCTGCCTTAACAACTTAGCAAGGTGACATAACTGGCTGACTTAACTAGTTAGCTAGCTGACTTAACTACCTGAATTAAATAGTTAACTATTTAGCTAGCTGCATAACTAGCTGACTTAACTAGTTAGCAAACTATTTAGGTAACAGACTTAAGTAGCTGACTTAAATATTAGCTAACTAGTGAGCTAGCTGTATTAGCTAGCTGAATTAGCTAGCTAGCTAATTAGCTAGCTTACTTAGCTAGCTGCCTTAACTAGTTGGCTAATGAGATAGCTAGCTGACTTAACGAGTTGGTTAATGTGTTAGCTAACTGTTTTAACTATTTTGTAAACGAGTTAGCTAGCTGTCTTAATTAGTTGGGTAACGAATTAGCTAGGTAACTTAACTTGTTGGCGGACGATGCGGACGACTACTTATCTGGTTTAACACGTTGGCTGACTACTCGGCTGACTTGTTAGCTGGCTTAACAAGTCGGCCGTCTAGTCGGTTGACTAATTAGCTGGGTAAATTAGTTGACTGACTAGTTGGCCCACAAGTTAGCTCAGTTAACTAGTTGGATGGCTAGTTTGCTCACCTAAATAGTTTGCTGATTAGTTGGCCTACTATTTAGCTGACATAACTTGTCAGCCCTCAAGTTAGCTGACTTAACTTGTCAGCTGACCAATTGACCATCTAATCGGTCAATTGATTAGCTGACTTAAATCGTTGGCTGTCTATTTGGCTGACCGGTTAGCTTACTTAACTTGTCAGCCGGCGAGTGAGCCCACAGGTGAGCTGACTTAACTAGTCGGCCGGCGAGTGAGCTAACTGGTCAGCTGACTTAACTATTCAGTCCACGAGTGAGCTAACTGGTCACCTGACTTAACTAGTCAGCTGGCGTGTGACCTGACTGGTCAGCTGACTTTAGTCGGCTAGCGAGTGAGCTGATGGTCAGAAGAGTTAACTATTCAGCCAGCGAATGAATCGACTGGTGAGCTGAATTAACTAGTTGACTGGCAAGTGACCTGACATGTGAGCTGCCTTAACCTGTTCAGCTGGCAAATGAGCCGACTGGTGAGCTGATGTAACTAGTCAGCTGGCGAGCTAGCCACTTTAGTTAGCTGAACTGTTGGCCTGTGAGTGAGCCAAAAATTTTGTTGACCTGTTAGCTGCCGCGCGAGCTGACCAGATTGCAGGCAAGCGAACCAACTTATTAGTTGACCTGAGGGTAAACGAGCGAGCCCACTAGTTATCTGACCAGATAGCTGTGTTGCTAGCTGACTAGTTAGCTAAGCAACTAGCTGATTTGCTAGCTGATTTAACTAGCTAGCTGACTAGCTAGCTGGCTATCTAGCTGAAATAACTAGCTAGCAAACAAGCTATCTAACTCTCTAGCTTGCAGACTTCACTAGCTAGCTGAATAGTTAGCTGAGTTACTAACTGACTTAACTAACTAGCTGACTAGCTAGCTGACTTAAATAACTGACTAAATCTTCGCTGGATAGCTGGCTAGCCAGCTGACTTAACGAGCCACCCTGCTGGTCAGCCAGGTAGCCAGCTGGCTTAACTAGCAGGCCAACTACCTGACCAGGCTGCTAACCCGCCAGCTTCACTTTCCAGCCACCTAGCTAGACTTCCGGCTAATGAGCTTACTTAACTAGATAGCCATCCAACAAGCAGGCTGGCTTAACTAGCTAGCCACCTAGCTAGCCAGCTGGTTAGCCAGCTAACTTAACTTGCAGAATTAACTAGTAGCCAGCTGGCTAGCCAGCCAACTTAATTGCCTAGGTACCTACCTAGCCAATTGGCTAGCCAGCTGACTTAACTACCTGATTTAAACCAG
>NW_007246930.1:6997-8556 GCF_000164805.1 Carlito syrichta
TGACTTAAGTAGTTAGCTACCTGGCTAGCCAGCTGACTTAACAAGCTAGCTACCCAGCAAAGCAGCTGGCTAGCCAGATGACTTAACTAGCTAGCTACGCAACTAGCCAGCTGACGTTACTAGTTGAAATAACTAGGTAGCTACCTAGCTAGGTAACTTAACTAGCTGTCTTAACTAGGTAGCTGGTTGATATAACTAGCTAACATAACTAGTTATCTACCCAGCTAGCAAGCTGACTTAACTATCTTAAATAACTTGCTAGGAGGCTGTCTAACCATCTGACATAACTAGCTTCTTAACTAGCTAGCGAGCTGGCTAGCCAACTGACTTAATGGGGTGACTTAAATAGCTGGACAGCTGGTTAACCAGCTTACTTAACTAGTTGATTAGCGAGCTAGGCAGCTGGCCAGAAATGTGAATATACTTGCTGACTTAACTAGATATCCAGGCGGCTAGCCAGCTGACTTAACTAGCTCTCTACCTCTCTAGCCACATGGATAGCCAGATGACTTAACTAGCTGACATAACTAGCTAGACAGCTGGCTAGCCAACTGACTTAACTAGGTCACTACCTAGACAGCCAGTTTGCTAGCCATTTGACTTAACTAGATGTCTTAATTAGCTGTCCTGCTTTCTAGCCAGTTGAATTAACTAGCTTGCTAAATAGCTAGCCACAAGGCTATCCAGCTGAATTAGCTAGGTGACTTATATAGCTAGTCAGCTGTCTAGCCTGCTGACTTAACTAGCGAGCTATGTAGCTAGCCAGCTGCTTTCTCAGCTGACTTAACTAGGTGAATTATCTAGTTAGACAGCTGGCTAGACAGCTAACATAACTATCTAGCAAACTAGATTGCTAGTTGGCTAGCCAGCTTTCTTAACTAGCTGACTTAACTAGCTAGACACCTGGCTAGCCAGCTGACTTAATTGCCTAACTACCTAGCTAGCCAGCTGATGTAACTAACTGAAATAACCAGTAAGCCAGCTGGCTACCCATATGACGTAACCAGCTTTTAAACTAGCTAGCCAGAAGGCTAGACAACTGACTTCACCAGCTGACTTAACTAACTCACCAGCTGGTTGTCAGCTGACTAAACTAGCTGACTTTACTAGCTGGTCAGTACGCTAGCCAGCTGACTTAATTTACTAGCTACCTGGCTAACAAGCAGCCCAGCCAGCTAACTTAACTAGGTGACTTAATTAAGTAGCCAACTGACTAGCCAGCAGACTTAACTAGCTACCTACCTTGCTAGACAGATTGCTAGCCAGTTGACTTAACTAGCTGACACAACTAGATAGCCTGATGGCTACCCAGCACACTGAACTAGCGAACTACCTACATAGCACTCTGACTTGCTAACTGATTTAACGAACTAACTACCTAGCTAGCATGCTGGCCAGCGAGCTGACATAACTACGTGGTTTAACAAGCTAGCCAATTGGATATCCAGCTGATTTAACTAGCTAGCTACCCTGCTAGGTAGCTGGCTATCCAGCTGACTTAACTAACTGAGTTAACTAGCTAGATACCTAGACAACCCACTGACTTAAACAGGTTCTTA
>NW_007246931.1:0-12609 GCF_000164805.1 Carlito syrichta
CCCTAACCCTCTCTCCTGATTTCCAGCTTGTAGAGATTGCCTGAGGGAGCTGGAGGGGGCTCGGGACCTGGTATTCAGTCTGCAAAGGTGAGGGGCTTCCCCTTCTCTCACTTGTCCTCCCTCCTACCAGGTTCTAGGATGGGAGCCCAGGGCCTGGGGCTGATCTGGGAGGGGGAGACTATGGGACTGGACTGGAAGGGACTGAAGCCCTGGGGCCAGGGATAGGCAGAGCTTTGTGAAGTCAGCATGGGGGTAGTGGAGGAGCCACAGGTGCCCACCCTGCTGGACCTCCCGGCCCTAACCACTCCTGGCTGCAGCTTGTGCCTCATGTCTCCTGCAGCCACCTGGCAAAGACTGCTGGCAAGGCGGACGTTCGTCAGAACTTCTGTCAAGAACTCCCGGTAAAGGTGCGTACACCAGGGCCTGCCAGAGCCCACCAGTTGCACAGGGAGCATGTGGAAGACGCTTCGCCCGCCAGCTTGTCACCATCCGCTTCCCCAGCTCCTCTGGCTGAACATTCTCTACCTCTGGCTGCCACCATGTCACCAGAACCTCAAAGAGACGCGTCAGACTTGAAGAAGATCCCCCTGGGCACTGCCCTAGGTAGCTCCAGTCCCGGTAACATCTGTGCGGTGCCTCCCATCTCAAGCCTTGAATGGACCATTTTGATCCTTTCCTGGTGGTGGCAGGCTGCAAAGGCCCTGTTCTTCTTCATGTGGTCACAGGGCAAATCTAGGCAGCAGCATCTTTTCCACAACCCACCAGAGGCTTTGCTCTGGGAAGACCCCAAACATAGGCAGATGGAGGCTGGTGGCCCCACTTTCATCAACCCTGATGTTCTGATGCTGCTGGAGCAACTAATCTGCAAGAAAGCAGAGCTGAAGCTGTGGAAGGAGAAAGAAAAGGAGGGGTCAGACTACCCCCCGGGTTCTCTGGGGGACTATGTTAAAGTTACTGGGCCAGGAACCAGACACTGTGACCCCACAACCCTTCTGGAACATGGCAGCTAAACCACAGCCGTTTTCTGCTTCCCAGCAGCTCTCTGATCCCGAGGCCTTGGGAGACCATTTATGGCACAAATGCCGCCAGCTCTTCTGGGGTCTCCCCTCTCTGCACAGTGAGTCGTTGGTGGCCCCTGCCTGGGTTTCTAGGAAAACTTCCTCAAAGAAATCACGCTCTGTGACCTTCAATGAAGTACCTACTTATATCCCAGCCCCAACCCAGGAGCAAGTGCCTTCGGAACTTTCCCAAGAACAACGCCGGCCTTCTCCTGTGGTCAAACTTCAACCTTTGACTGAAACCCAGCCTCAGTCCCATTCTCCACCTCTGGCTGAGATCCAGGCTGAGTCTCATTCCCCATGCTCTGTCCCAAATGTACCGTGCTCGTCTCCGCCCAAGAGAAGGTCCTGTAGAACAGCTTGTCCTACATCCCAGGAGAAAGCACAGTCCATCATCCCAGCTGAAAATCAGCATCTGGAATGGCCCTGGCGGAAGAGACTGAAGTGGAAGAGGGTTGTACCCTCTCTGCTCGAAAACTCTCAGGCTACCTTTAGCCAGCACACTCCCCACCTTCCTCAGGACACCTCAGACTCCCAGAGCCCCAAGTCGGCCTCCAACCTCCCTGGAGATGCCATCAGCCCTGAGCACCAGGGGCAACGGCAGCAGTGTATTCAAGGACGTGTCATCAAGGATGGAAACAGGTCTGGCCCTCCCTGCAGATCCCAGCCACCCGGGGAACCTATGCAGCCTCAGGACCAAGTCCAAAGGAGGTGTCAGTCTCAGGCAAAAGACAATCAGGAGGCTCCCCCGTCCATCCAGGCTTCCGTGCTTGCAGATGAGAGCACCAAGGATATGCAGACGATGGGGTCCAGGCACGCTGGAAGGTTCTTTGGGAAGCCTTCCATAAGGTCCCAGCTAGACCAGGACTCAAGCCAGGTTCAAGGTCAAGAAATGGAGAGGATCCCAGGAGACCCGTGCAGATGTTCAGGAGTCACCTCAGTGAAGGTTCTGGAAGAAGATAAAGAGGAGTCAGGAAGTGACTTCAGGAGGCCCCAGAAATATGAATCAGGGAATGATTTACCCAGGGGCTTAGAGCAGAAGCATTTGGAAAAATCCCTGAAAGCCCCCATGCGGAGTAACTTGTGACAATTCAGCCGGGACATGATCCCTGTTAGCGAGAGTCAGTCCTGGCTTACTATCAACCATGCTGTCCCAAGCATGACACCCAAAGAAAACTGGGAATCTAGCATCCTGGAGGGTCAGAAACCTTGTGTGAACACCTTTCGGGAGATTTCCTTCCTTGATCCCTGCACCCAGCAGATGCTGGAAGCACATATTATAAGATTTCAGGCGAGGCACAGGTGGCGTGCAAACCTCCAGTCCCTGGAGCCCATCAGTCTCCAGTTAGGCGAGGCTCAGTCCCTACCCCTTCCACACTCCACCTCTCCCTCCTGGGCCACCTGTGAATCTGAGCCCAATTCCAAAGCCAAGGCTGCCAATTTCCTAAGAGAACCACCTCAGAAAGGTCCAGGAGAAAAGGTGATGACAGAAAAGTCAGTCCCTACCCTGAATAGTCCTCTCTCTTCCCCCCAACTTGAGTGTGTGGAGAACCAGGGTGTCCTGCTAGGAAAATCATCTGGTGACACCCATGACCGCTCAGAGGTCCCTCGAACTGGACAGGAGGGCAGGGGGCCTTCTCAGTCCCTCCCATGCTGCCCTGTAGGCAGAATCCGGCAGAGTAAGACACTCCAGGGAACAGGGAGAGTCAGCCCAGAGCTGAGACAAAGTTCTCCCGTGGCCAGGACGGAGCCATGGGAGGAGAGGGAGAGTGTATCCCCACAAAAACCCTGCCGTGGCAGAGCAATGCCGGAGCCCAGCATAGAGTCCCAGACTGTGAGGGTTGAAGACCCCATGGAGACAGTGGAAGCCAGGGAGGAGGAGAACGCTGCTCGGGATGTCACCTTGGGAGCCAGTGTCATGGCAAACTCCCAAAACCCGGATGTGGACCTAAGAGATTCAGGGTCTCTGGGGACCAAGAAAAGTGCCCCATTTTCTAGAATTGCTTTCACTCAGGATCCAGGAGAGCTATGTCCCAAGGCAGAGGTTGTCAGCAAATTTGAGCTCCCAGTGAAGGTAGAGCCAGAGGAGGAGCCTCCCGGCTGTGCCCCTGGTGTTCTCCTGCACGACTGCACCACTGGCCAGTTCCTTCAAGGCCGCCGCTGCATGGACATGCTTCCTGCCACAGGCATTCTGCCTTCTCGGGACCCTCTGTCTGGTTCCCAAAGTGTGTCCAGTAGGAACAGGAGAGAGTCCCAGGGGCTCTGTGAGCAGCTGAGACAGGGAGGGAGCAGTCAAGGGCAGTGGGAGCCTGAAAGCCCCCAAGTAAAGGCCCCACGGAAGAGTCAGAAGGAGATATCGGGCCCTACTGACAAGAAGGAGGGCGGTGCGACGCCCAAAGCCCTGGATCAGGAGAACAGGTCTGTAAGACCCACAATCTCCCAAGTCAGTGGGAGGAGTCACCTTGTCCAGGTCAGAGAAATAGGAGACACTCATGGAAGCAAATATGTCCAGCTCTTGCCAGAGAAGCAACAGGTACCTCCGGAAAGCCTCTGGGAAAGGGGAAGTTCCCGTCTGCAGTCTCTTAACCCCAATAAAAAATGGCAAGGGCAGGAAGATTCCCTGCACAAAGGCAAGCACCCATCAGCCACTGCCCAGAACCGGAAATTATTTATGAATAGCAGGTCTGAAGCAGCCTGGGCAACCATTAAACCTGTTGGACAGATCCTGGTAGAAAAATTGGGGCTTGAGCAAGGACGTAGCGCCTCAGAGATAGATTGGCCCAAAGCGGAGGTCCGTGCCCAGGTGGATGGGACTTCCCGCTACCACAAGGTTCCCTCCCACCCAAAGCAAAGAACGACGAGTAATATGACTTGCAGCCCCCAAGCCACCCCCACCAAGAACAGATGGATCAAAGACAGGGACAGAAATTGGACCTCACTGCCCAGGGAGCCAGTGCCCCCAGTTGGTCCCAGCCTGCATGGGCCAAGGGCGGCAAGAACCCCGGACCACCGTCACTATCACCCCACATACCATCTTCAGAGTTGTGTCTTGCCTGTTCATTCAGATAAGGCTTCTCACATTTCTTCCAGTAGGGAAGCTTTTTCCCAGAAAAGCATAGGTCCATATATAGGAAACCAGTTTTATCACAAATGAGCACATCCTCTGCGTGCTAATGGTTTCTTCCTACTAAGATGTGCATTATTTCCAAATATAAACATGTTTTTTTTCCCCAGCAGAGAGTGGTGGCTTCTGTCTGTGCCGTGCTGGGTTGGGGAATGGGTCAGCGTCTACTCTTCCTGAGCGAGGCTTCCAGAAGAGCCAGGGCATGGAGGAGGTTGACGGTGGCATTGCAGACCCCGCCTCACCTGGGTTCCCTCACTGCACCCTGTCCTCACAACTGGGTCATGACAGAGAGCCTTCAGGACTTGTCAGGACCAGAAAACCCTGTGAAGACCCCACCCTACATCAGGCTTACCTCAACTTCCTGGCTTTCCTTCTATCCTGACCTTTGTGCTGCTGAAGGGGATGGGTTTGCAGAGACCTCACAGGGTCGAATTCCCTGTGGGTTGGAGGAAGGTCTCCACCAAGCAACCTCACGGTCCTGAAGTGGGCCCGGGAGTGTGGGCTGTGTGCCTTGCTGGCCCTGGGTTCCGAAGCCGGGGAGAGCCTTGCCCCCCAGATCTCTTGGCCCACCTGGGAGCCCCTTCTTTGCCTGATAGGTCTGCGATGGACTTGAGCTCTGCCAGTCCTCTTGGCCCAGCGTTGTTGACACTGCAGTGACTCCCTCTGGGTTCTGCCCGCCTTTTATTTTATTTTCTGATGACGTGTCTGACAAGCCTGCATCATCACCCCTGGAGTTCTGGGAAGGATGATTGGACAAAGAATACTGCACACCACTTGCGGCTCATATGCAGCTGGATCACACTGTCGGTTTCTGTTCATTGTGGCAAACCCTGTCCACATATTACAGGAACCAGCAAATCATCAAAGGATGGGACTCACAGTAGGGGAACCCTTACACAGCCTGGTCACATTTGAGTCTGACGCGCCTGGGCTTCCCCTGCCCAGAGGCCAGCAGGGGATGAGACCTCAGAGCGATCTGAGCTTGCAGGGCAGAAAGGATGGTCCACACGGCGGGGAGTAGGCAGAGGTGGCCCCACCTCCCTCCCTCCACTCCATTTCCTCTTCCAGGGCTTTTAAGATGATTTGCTGGTTCCTGTAATATGTGGACAGGGTTTGCCACAATGAACAGAAACCGACAGTGTGATCCAGCTGCATATGAGCCGCAAGTGGTGTGCAGTATTTTTACCATGGTCTCTGGTTCGCGAAGGTCTTAAGAACGGGATCTCATTGCCTTGGTGGAGGTTTTATCTGAATAATCACCAGCAACCTTTCCCTTCCATATGAATTTCCATACATTGTTGGGTTCCCCAACTCTGCCTTGTGCATGGGAGATTCAGAATGCCATAGACTAGCTGGTGAGCAATGTCTTATTTGACGTTCCCAGCAATGGGTTAGTTTTAGCAGCGCCAACATCTTTTAATTATCTTTTCATATAATTACACAGTCACTTGCGGAGAGGGAAAGATCATAGTTTACTGTTGCTTTATGAAATATATGTGAGATGTGCACATTGGAAGTGTTTATACTGTTGATAAAAGTACAGGTTTTATGAATTTATAAAAATTAATATGAAAAATCGTTAGTTATGCTACAAAGGATGGATCCTCATCTGAAACTGAACCTAAGTTAGTAGTCAAAGGGATAATTGGAAAGGAAAACAATAAGAAGAAATTTTTAAAATTATTCTAATAACACATATTTTAATACAAAAATTCTAAACATTCTTATATACAGGGGTGCCAAAAAAAAGTATACACATTTTAAGTGATGTTATCTATGTATTACTTTTTGAAGTTGAATTAAATTACAGTAGCAATGTGGAGTATGACATGCTCAACCAGGCTTCCGCATTTTTCTTTGACCATCCTGCCTTTTTCATGGTGATGCTATTTATTTGGTTAATACCATCTTTGAAGCAAACGTCATCCTTAACATGAGTATACTTTTTTTGGCACCATCTGTATATTGGAGTTTAAGAATGTATTAACCCTCTGAGACTGATGTCCCCTTAAACTACATGCGGCAAATAAGGCTGACTGCATGGGTGACTACACTGGCTTGAAAGAGTGACGATCAGGGATATTAACTCTTGCAGAGGCCACAGCAGCTATGCAGTATGGGGTACCTAGAAATCTAGCAGAATCCCTTGTCAAGCCAGAGAAAGGAGTGATGTCCCCGGGGATGGGGAGAGGAGTTATGTCCCTGTCCCCGAGACGGTGGGAGGAGGAGCGTGTGGAAATCGGTCCAGATTGTTTCATGCCTCCTCATTAGTGGTCTAAGAAAGCAAAGAATATACTTGGGGCACGAGGCCGCTTTCACCCTGCTTCTGGCTTTTGGAATTCTTCTGCACTTGGTGACTTTTCCTGGGTGTGTGCATCCTCAGTAAAGCTATGTCCGCAAACTGGAAAGGGTACAAAAGGAGTAGAAAGGAACAATGAGCAATTAATGAAGAACTAGGGTCTACACAACATTGAGAAGTTTTACCTGAAAATGAAGGTTTATTCTTTATTTATTAGAATTTTCTTTTACTTGATTCTGTTTCATTTCAGAAATTAGAAGTAGTCATTTGTGTTATTACATTCAGTTGGTAGGGTTTGGGGGATTTTTTTTTTGGATGGAATCTCAGTCCGTCGCCCAGGCTGGAGTGTAGTGGCATGCTAACGGCCACCGTGGCCTCCACCTGCTGGGCTCAGGCAATACTTCCATCTCAGTCTTCCAATTAGTTGGAACTTCAGGTTGTGCGCTACCAAACCCCCAGCAAATTTTTGGATTTATTGTAGAGATGAGGCCTTGCCAAGTTGCCTAGGCTGTTTTTGAACCCGTGGGCTCAGGCAATCCCCTCACCTCGGCCTCCCAAAGTTCTGGGATTGCAGAATTGAGCCACTGTGCTCGGTCTCAGTAAGTAGTTTTTAAAAAGAAGCATACCATAAAACTTTCTGTATCATCAAAGAGAGATTCAATGGCATAAGTAATGATATGCCGAAACTCAAATCTTTTTTCTGATCATTTTCTTGAAACCTTAATTTTAATGAATGCATGTCTCTAAAGCAAGAACTGTGAGAAGATGACTATTTTCTTTCAGAAACAAAAATCACCCTTTAGTGTGTTGAACTCATTCCTCTTCCTTGGTGAGAGTTTGTCATGTAGGAATGACATCTTTTTGAGCTGATAAACAGATTGCATCAGCCTTGAGAAGGAGCCACGGGGTTTGCAGGAATGAGACTGACTATGGCGAGGGATGCCAGACTTCCCTGAGGCTCCTCTGAGGTGGATGCAGAGGGGCAGAGAAGGTTTTTCAGTAGAAGGAGGAAACCACCCAAGGGGCACTTTATGATTGGTGGGCTGGGGAGGTGAGTCATGATGATCAGACAGAGTCTTTAGCTATGCAGCAGTACTCAGGCTTAGTTTCCAGCCCTTGGGCAGCTTTCCCTATCTCTAACACACACACACACACACACACACACACACACACACACACACACGGACTCTGCTTTCACTTTCCCTGGAACTAGCATTTCTCCCGATCCTCTTTAACCCCAGATTCCTGTTTTAAATTCTGGGAATGCCCCTCTCAATTCTGATTGGCAAGACCCGCTGATGGTAAAGAAAGTATTCTTTGTTGTTCCTTAAGACAAATTTCCAGTGCCTTAGGAACCAAAAACATTTTTGTCTTTCCCTGAAGAGTTGATGCTATTCTGCTCATAAATTCACTGAAACAAGTGTTAAGCTCTCAATTCATTTCCAGAGTTGGTATACTTTACTTTGTTTAAACTTTTTTCCCTTCTTATAATTGGCTTTTAAATAACCACATCATTTTAACACTTGCAGTATATTTGTCCTTTGTGCAGGGTGTCGTAGGCTCTCCTTTGCAAGAGATGGGAAGAGAATACAGAATCGGAATGGAATTGAGTCCGAGTGCTGGAGCCCCCTGTTGCCATGGCTCTGGGTGCTGCTCTCCTCTGGCAGTGCCCGGATGTGCCAGCAGACAGTGTTCAGAGGAGAGTTCCAGATCAACCAGAGAACTCCCCACAGGAGGGCGGCCTGCTTCTTCCAGATACATTAGTTCAACTTTTGTCACAGTCATCCCCAACCCCCTCCCTATGGACGGCAAGTTTACATTTCTCCATTACCCCAGCAAGGTTGCTCTAGACACCAGGGTCCTATGGGCTACAAATATGATAACAGTACAGTTTTTGTTACAACAATGTTTATAGTTTAAGAACTTAGGACTCCCATGATTTATGTTCCCTTGGATTTCCTTCGACTGAGTAGGAGGTGTGACAGGGAACAAAGAAGAGTTCGAGGCCATGGTTCAGATTGCTCTACACTCCGTTCTTGCTCTGAGTGAGGGCAGGAGGTCAAGAAGGTGTGTGAGGATCACAGGGCTTTCCAGGTTTCATTTTCCAACCTGAGGACATGACTCACCTCAGGCTCATGTCTCCTGAGGATATGCCTTTGAACAACAAGAGACACCTGAGATTAACCCTATGGTTCAAATGCAGAATGTCTGACACCACTGCGAAAACTATATGATGAAAAGAAAATATTTCATTAAATAAAACCCACTTGTTTTTAAGGAGTTCTTTGCAGTGAAGCAACAGAAAACAACACTGTTGAATAAGCATGACTCTAGTTTGTCTATATAAGCATCCTACGTCTGTGGAACTGAGTAGTTTCAACATGTTTCTCCTTATCTTATGGATTTTTTGTTTTGTTTTTTTCCATAACATGATCTCATACTTGTATATACATTTTAATAATACAGAGAAGACTACGGAAAAACTAAAGAGTAGAAAAGAAAAAGAATTTATTTTATCACCCTGTTTAATCTTTAAGTTAAAACAATGCATAGCACCAATAGCAAACATTGTATTGTATGAAATGCATGGATGAGCAATATTTTGTTTAAGCTTGTCTTTTACTTGTAAGATATTTTCCCAGGCTTACACTCTTAAAAACAATAGTACGCTGGGTACTTCAGCATATTCATTAATGGACTGAATTTCTTAACAGTGACATTACTGCCTCACAGGGTACATAGATGTTTCCTTTGATCGTTTTTCCAAAAAACCTCCTGTGGATGCCACATCCAAAAACACTTACTAAGTGAAAAAGAGATAGATTGCACACTTACTCAAGAATAGATTCCTGAGTATCTTGACAGATTCTACTCTGTTCCCACACTTCACTCGGTGGCAGAGGAGGATGCATTTCTTTTTCCTTCAGGGCATCTTCATTGCCTGTTTTGAGTATTGGATAAAAGACATATTAACAAAGACACATTACATATGGAAAATTACATCTCTCAAGCTTCTTTAAGTCATTTGCGTTTTATTCCCTTTGAGAGGAGTCACACCCGCTCTTCTTGGGTTAGTGGTCGCATAGCTTCCTTGTGATCTTCACTGAAGGACAATTTCAATCCTGAACAAAACAGTCTAAGGAAAGAGCCAGTCACACATTTCTTTTGGTGAGGGGCAAGGATTATAAAGAAATTTGCATGTAGAAACACAGCGAGGAGCAGCTGGTAAAGGAGATGAATCTGACTTACTTATTAATTTAGTTAGGTAAATTATGGGGATATTTCTGCAATTTTCACTTCTTCCACATAAAGCTTGTACTCATTTCAGAAATTGTTGAGAGAATAAATATTTATTCTCACTGAATTATAAAAGGAAATGATTTTGAAAAACCCAAATATTTATTAAATTATGGAAAAGTAGGAGGCAGTCCAAGATATTGGAATGTTGGTTGGCTAAACTGAAATTTGCAAAAGGCACAGAGTTCTATACAAGATTCTGAGGAGTATGAAAATAAATAGAAAATCTGTATAAACAAATGTTCTGAAAGGACAGGAATAAAAGAAAAAATGGGGCGATTTGAATGTTGTGTGTGTGTATATATATATATATATATAACAAATATAGATGTGATAACCAATTTACTGATTGCAAAGTTTATGGGAATTGCTACAGCAATAGAATTTAGGACATTCATTTCAGACAGGCTACGGGTAAGATGTCATTTTGAGGGACTACATTAAAATTAAAATTAAAATAAAAAGCACTTGGCAGAATTCTGATAAATGGACTGAGTGCTGGAGCTCACAGATGTAATCCCAACACTTTGAGAGGCTTAGGCAGGAGGCTTGCTTGAGCCTAGGAGCAACCTGGACAACACAGCAAAAACTTGCCTCTACAAAAAAATCAGAAATTAGCTGGGCTTGGTGGCCTGCACCTGGAGTCCCGGATAGCCTGAGCCAGTAGGTTGAGGCTGAGGTAAGCCATTAACATGCCATTATACCTCAGCCTGTACCACACAGCAAGACACCAGCACACTTATACACACACACACACACACACACATACACACACAATTCTGGTATAGTATTCCAGGAACATGGAGAGAAACGCAGATGAAGAAACACCTGATACGGGCAGACTGCAGTTCCAAAGTCAATCCCAGGACAGGAGAAGGAGATAATTAACTGAGTACTGGACATGAAGTTTCTCTGCACAGAAATTAAAAATTATCCTCTAAACAGAGAAGAAAGTCAGAGAAAAACAGTAGCAAATTCTTTTTTTTTGTTTTGAGTTGGAGACTCACTCTGTCTCTCAGACTGGAGTGCAGTGGCCGCTCCTGGCCACCACAGCCTCGCCTGCTGGGCTCCGGCAATCCTTCCGCTTCAGCCTTCCGAGTAGCTGGAACTACAGGCGCGCACTACCACGCTCGCCTAATTTTTTTATTTATTTATTGTAGAGATGAGGTCTCGCCAAGTTGCCCAGGCGGGTCTCGAACCCACGGGTTCAGGCAATCTGCTCACCTTGGCCTCCCAAAGCACTGAGATTACAGGCTAAGCCACGGAGCACGGCCAATGGTAGCAAATTGTACCCTGAGTTTTTATAATCTGTTTACAGGATTGCACAGTAAGATTTTTTTAAAATCTAACATACTAAGATACATGCCCTTTAGAACTTTCTTCTCACCACAGTAACACTGCTTTGTAATACTTCCTGGTTCTCCAAGAAATGACACTGGCAGACGTTCAAGCACTGTGGAATGTTACAATCATGGTTCTCTACATACAACTTTCTCTTTTAGGATTTCTCGGTCTCTTCTTCCACTTTCCAGTTCTCTCATAGTTATACCACTTCCCCTCAGCTCAGGATAAAGTGTTCTGCTTTCATTTGAGAGTCACTCCCAGGACTATGGAATGATATTCTAATACCTATATTTAGAATAAATCCTAGAGGATCTGAAATTGGATGGAATATTGGGGAAACTACTGATGAGTCTACATGATCACTTCTCAGAGGTTGTGTGCATCCCTGGGAGGGAGGGGGGAGGATGCAGCTGCGAAGATACCCGGCAGGGAGAATCAGCAGCACTGATTGCCTCGGCTGCTGACAAGGCAGTCAGATGAACACAGGGTTCCCCGGAGAGATGAACGAGTAATTATGAATAACCTGACACTTGGTGATGACCTGTATAGATAAACCATCTGTACTCAGCCCATCATTTCTTGCTCTATAGAAAGTGACTGCACTTGGTGCTATGATAGCCCAGGAAGCACAGGGAGCTCACGGAGAGCTGCAGGTAGGTTTTGCATCTGCACCCTAGGAGATTCTGTGCATCCTGTTCTCACCTGCCCTGAAGTCTGGTAGAAACAGCATCTGGTCTCACCGTGGTCCCCTTCTTGACAGAGTTAGGAATATCCTCACCGGATTCCCGTTGCTCTGTCTAAATGTTTTCATAGTTTATAACATATTTAAGGAAATAGAGAAATTGTTCATAAGACTCATGCCAAAAATGCTGCAATTAATACTGTTTCCAAACAAATATTTTATTTTTTACAAGTTGAGAAGAAACATACATGAGAGGTGGTAAGGTAGGAGAGAGGGAACAAATCAGATCACAACTCTGGGTTTTCTAAGGACTATGTGCACCACTGGGAGTCCAGCAAGCTTCCCATGGGTGTCCTAGGAGCATCTGCTTGTCTAAAGGGAAATAATCACTTTGTGTTAACAAGAGCTGGGAAGAGAAACGTGTGTGACAATTTCTCTAAGTAGATATTTGACATGAAGTCGATTGAAGTAGTGCTTTGTACTATAATTTGTCTTCTTCTTTGCAGGAGCTGTAGAACTATTTTAGTGACTTAACTCTTAAGGCATTTCTGCTGGTTTTTTTTAACCAGACTTGGATACTATGATAGCAAAAACTGAGTTAGAGAATTTAGAATAGGAAAAAAAAAGGACCATGTGAGAAGTGCAAGGAAGGGATAAATCAAGGACTACATGCCATGCGGGGTTTGCTCATGGCGGCGGGGGGGGGGGGAGCAAACCCCGCATGGTTGTTTTGCAGTCCTCTTCTCTGCTTCTCCTCTTGACATGAGCCCCTTGGGAAGGGATGATGCCTCTCAGTCCTATCTCC
>NW_007246932.1:0-6583 GCF_000164805.1 Carlito syrichta
GAAGGGAATGGGGCTTTGCATTTCCCACTCACCGAGACTTGGCCAACTCTTTGAGCTGCTCCCAGGGCTGAACAAACTGAGTCAGTCGCAACTGGATCTCCTCTTGCCCCACAGCAGCCTTGTCTTTTAGCCTCTCTGCCATGCCCAGCACATTCTGAAGAACACACCCCATCCATGTCACATTACCCCACCTTTAGCCCAGTCCTCTGATAAGGTATCTAGCTCTTACAACCTTCCAGTTCATTTATAAGCTCCATGGGACTTGGGATGATCCCGAATCCTGGGTGAATGATGAAAGTGGCAGCAAGATCTACAATGCCAAACGTTCCCAAATATCCTTGCAAATATCCCAGCACTTGCACTAGACTACTCTGCATGATCTGCTTTATAGATTCTTCATTCATGGTCACAAGGTGATCCTGCTGCCAGGTCAGACCCAGAGTTGCCTTCTTCCCATGTGGTTCAAGTACAGCTTTGTTAGATGTCTCAACCTGTATCCCAATTATCAATAACTGCCCAGGAGTTTTGAAATACTCCTTCCAGGGAAGAGCATGGGTTCCTGTCCAGAATTATTTTATTTATAGGAGACAAGTGTGCAAGAGAAAAGAATACTTGTGAGTTCTGTGAGTCTCTATAATCTGGCCATCTACTTTCACACTTTGTAGTGCTCTATTGTTTATCTTTAACATGAGGGGCTAATATTAATTTCTGTCTTTGCAGGTCTTACATTCTATTCGTAAGATGTAAGCCTGGATGGCAGGCTCATGTGCCACTAGCTCCCCCTCTAGGCGTCTGTGCTTCTTCAGTAGGTTCTAAGTACCCTGCAGATCCCTGCCATAGTCCTGGGAACTGACTCGTATCTTCTCCTGGGACCAAGGAAGAAAACAGAGATTTGGAGTTTAGATATCTGAGGTACCCTAGAGCGATGGCTTTCTAAAAACGTGTGTGTGGCTGGGAGTAGGGGAAGTCATAAATTTTGGAACACCCGGGTGCTAATAACCAAAAAGATAATTAGGCTTTCAGAAAAGCTTCTGACTTATGTCATTACAAATGAAAATAACATTTTGATCACCCTATGCACAGCTGTAACCGCCTTCCCTTTATTTCCTTTACCTGGTCACCTGTGTATCTTCTCTTTTTTTGATCCAGAATATATACTAATGTCTTTCTTTTTCTAAAAAAGTGAAAATTGTGTATAATCTTCATGGCTTTTATTATTTTTCTCTATTAATATCAGTAATAAATTGATCTAAAATGGTTATAAAAAGCTGATATTATAGGAGTCATGGCAGGTGAGATGCTTCTGAGTGTAAAATATTGGAATATTACCTTGAAACATAGTCAAAGTCTACACAGACAAGATTATTCCATCTTATGACTACTAAAAAGGTTTTTAAAATGTCTTATTTGTTGTCCTAGATATACCAATTCATTGATTTCTCATAATAATGAACAGATTTATAGAAGAAAAAACATAACAAAGCAGGATAATTGGAAAGATGGGAAAATAATTAATTTGCTAAGATTTCATCAATCATATTTTTACAACAAAAATAGAATTAGTATTGAAACCATGGCAGATACTCTGTAATGTTATCTGTCTTGTGTCCAATTTAGTGCCATATGGGATACACTGGATATAGAAAAAATAATGACAATAATCTGATCAGCTGGGTAAGCTGTAAATACCCAGTTGTCTCAGTGAGTATTACATCATTCTATGAACTATCTAGAACAAACATATGTGGCTTCTTGATTGTTTCCTGCATGTATGTGAACCCCTCCTGACTTCCTCCACATCTGTTTCTTTCTTGCTGCAACCAGTGAGGCAATTTAGAACAAATAAAACCAATGTTAATTTTAGGCTGAAACAAGCATGAAGCAGTAATATCAAACTCAAGAAACAATTGAATATTTCATTTCGGCATATACTGGAATAAATGTGGTGAATTATCTACTTGTTGGATTATCCACACACTGTGAGTTGGTATACATACTCTATCCAGGATTCCTCATCATCTAGGTCCTGGAAAAACTGGAACAAGGCATAGGCCTCTTTCAGTTTTTCATGGTGAGCAGCTGCCAAGTCCTGGACATCCAGGAAGCGCTTGTTGACACTATCCCTTTTCTTCTCAATCTGGTCAACATTGAAAGTCCCGCTGGAGAGCAGATCCTCAGCCAACTTATTCAGGTCCTTGAGTGCATCCTAGAAAGCCCCAGTGTGCTCAGTGAGTAGTGCAGTACAAGTATTACACAGACCCCAGGCTTTAACCACTACTGGTTCTACTTCAAAGACTTCTTATGAAAATAATGAATTTACAAATAACATCTACTCATCACTGTAGTACGTGATGGTTCATGTCAATTGTATTAATATTATGTCAATAACTGAAACAATTGCTTTTCTTTACACTTTTGTTATATGAATAATTAATTGTTTTTCTTTTTTAATTAATTTATTCATTTATTATAAAGATGTGGGGTACAATTCAGGGTTAAGTATTAACTTATATAGATTGACATAGTCAATACAATTTCTGGATAGATTTTGAGGTTAGACTTTAAAAACTTTCTGGATTTTGAAAAAAATAACAGTATATAGTTTTGTACGATTCCACTGAGGGGCCTCATTTGAAAATGACTGTTAATGCTGGCAACGTCATAGGACTTGTTAAATACTGTTTTATATATAATAGATTATCTGATAATTTGAGATAACTATACAAATAAAAAAGAAAATAATGAATTTGATGTTATACAGTCATATGTGTTATAATAGTGCACATTCAGGTTGGATGAGGGCCAGATGAGAAAGTGCTGTAAGTAACATGGCTACTTTACTCAAACTGTATATCTAGCCTTATGAGTCCTGTTCTTCCTTCTGATGTTTTCACCTGGGTCTGCCTTCGCTCCCCAACTAAAAAAGATCTTGGTGAGCAATCCCCTGTTCACATACAGGACTGTCTTCCTTCGCAGTACTGAATTTGATAGCCACATATTGATTATTGATTAAAATATTCAACAACTACGCTTGGTTACATCCTTGGGTTGGTCACAGAACACACCCAGACACTTCTGTATCTATCCTCATTCTAGTCCAGTCTCCTTATGGTGTCACAGGAAACATCATCAAGTCCTGAAACCTTGAACTTAGAAAGCTTTTCACTTTTTTCCCTTTCTGTGTATATTTGCATTATCAAATAAAACTGATAATACAGAATTCTCCAGCATGAAATAACAATTATCAGCATTTTTATCACTGCTCCCAGGGCAAATGTTTGGTTGATATTAGGATGCAACTGGAATCTTCCACAGGATTTTCAGAGTGTATGTATCGTCCAACTTAATTTCATGTGCCCCTGTATGATTTTATTTTTTCTCTCTAATTCTGCAAAGTAAACTCCCACTTTCTTTAAAATACCAGATCAAATAGAGTTTCGGAAGATGGTGAATATATATATATATATATATATATATATATGGGGGGGTGTGAAGGGGAGGGGAGAGGACTTGTATGATCCACTTCCTAAAGTCTTAGAATCTATAGTTTAGTGACAATTGATTATCAGTGACTGCTACAGTGGCTAAGTAGCCCATGGATTTGACCTGATTAAAATGCCCACTAGTTGAGAACAGTAAGGACAGTTTTGCAAGTCTGTTTTTAAATGATCTCCAAGGACAGGAGGAAGAAAAGCCATTTCCATTCTTCCCAGAGGATTGGGATTCCAGCACTACTTATCTCTCGAGCCAACATCTCTGTCTCCAATAGCTGGTGCTTCTTTAGCAGGTTTCCTGCCGAAGCCAAGTCCCTAGCTTGATTTTTCATGGCCAGCAGTGTCTCTGCCTAAGAATGGAGAAATAAGCAATAAAGCTGCCAGTAAAAACTACCTTTAAAAGAAGATTCAATCCGGGCTCGGTGGCTCAGCCTGTAATCCTGCACCTTTGGGAGGCTGAGGTGAGTGGATTGCCTGAGCCCGTGGGTTCGAGACCTGCCTGGGCAGCGAGACCTCATCTCTACAATAACTCAAAAAATCAGCCGGGTGTGGTAGCGCATGCCTGTAATTCCAGTTACTTGGAAGGCTGAGGCGGAAGGATCGCCGGAGCCCAACAGGTCGAGGCTGTGGTGGCCGGGAGCACTCCAGTCTGGGCGACAAAGTGAGACTCCAACTCAAAAAAAAAAGAAGATTCACAGTTATGATCCCAAAATTTTGCCAAGAAGGTTCAAGAAAATTGTTCACATATAGATTCATATATCTGACAAGTATTTATGAAACTCTCATGCCTCCACCATTCCCAGGTACAATTACCTCTGAGAACCAGAACTCAAAATCCCGGATGCCTGTGTTAAACCTCTGCTGGCAACTAGCCTCGTTGAGCTACTGCCCTTTGTCAGTTGTTCTCTCAAGCAAATAATCCCAATGTTTCTTCAGCTCTTCCAGTTGCCCCTACCACAAAGAAGGTGAGGAATCATTATGCTTGTTAGGACCCTGAGCCCTCTGACTACTTTAGAAGGTAATGTAGGGGGGTTCTGGGCCCAGGGACTAGCCACATGTTGCTGATACTTGAATGCCGTATGTTTCATACCAGTTATACTGAATATGGGAAGACAACAGAACGTGTCAGACTACAGGAAAAGTTTGAAAAAGGGGTTCTGGGATAATTACAGGGACTGACATCCAAATACCAGCGGACTCTTGGCAGAGAGAATAGAAAATGTGAAATAAACATGATAAGACTTAGGAATTACATCTAAAACTTTCCTGTAGTATCAAGCACTGAGTATGATGGGAGTAGAAAGGTCTGAGCATCCCTGCTTTCTTCCTTCTTTGTGCAGCTATCAGAAGGAGGACTTTTCACCACAGAATGAATTCTATATCCCAATACAAGAAAAACTGAATGAGGTAAAATTCCTCTTCATGTGTCTTCATGTGTAACCCCAAATTCCTCCCAAGCCTTACCTTCATGGTCTCTTCATTGCCATCACAGGCCTTCCGCTCAATTAGGGAGTTCCCCAGGTTGATGACTCCTTCAACTTGCTCAGCTCAGCCATAGACCTCATTTTCAAAGGTCTGGTGTTTCAGGTATTTTCTCTGAAGGAAAAGCAGAAATTAGATTGTCATCTTATTCAGGGAAGCAAGACAAGGTAAATTATGCTTAAAAGGATGAGATACTATTTCTACTATAAGAGAGGTGTTGGTGACTTCTAAAAGACCTGCTTCAAAAGTCTCTAAGGGCAGGCTCAGTAACCATGACAATAACGCAGTATTAAAGTACAAAGGGGGATGAACACTCAACCAGCAATCTGGCAATGGTGAAATTTCCCCAGATTTCTGTTTTGAACTTGCCTGAATATTGGTGGGGTCTTTGTAGGATTCATCACAGGCTATGGGTAGCATCTCGCCGATCCATTCTTCTAACTCCTCAAGGTCATGGTAGAATTGTTTTAGGTCAGCATAGTCTCCAAGCTTTGTCCGCTCAGCAATCAGTTGTTCTTTGAGAGCCTTCCATCTAAAGGAAGGAGTCAGATCACTCTCTACCTTCCACCTTTCCTCCATGCTCTAATACCATAGTCACAAATCTTCCCATTTACCAACATGCCCCTTTTCCTCTCACACAATCTTATTGCTTTCAGATATAAAATCAGGTGGTTAAGCCAGGTAATTTCTAAGGAACCCTCCATGTCTTTTATTCTATAAGTCTCGATCAGAGAGTCTGTCAAGGTGTTAAAATAGTTTTAGGCATCTAGAAAGCACAAGAACTCAGAGTATCTCTACCCGCCATCTCAACGCTAGCAGAAAGATTACTTTGCTATATCTTCCTGGACCTCATGCAGCAATCACTCAGGCCTGACCTGTCTAGCACGCGTTGGAGCCGAGCAGCAATCTCCTCCTTGGCATAGTGGTCATCATCTATGAGTCACTCAGCAAAATGTTCTAGGTCAGTGATCTTTCCTTCCTAAATAAAAGAAAAAAAATACCCCAGATGCTTGGAGATTAGGTCCTTAGTCAACCCAGACTCTCTCCTAGAAAAGAACAGAGATATATTTTGTGGATTCAGAGGACACACCCAGGATCAAATAGTAAATACCCTGTGGGGAGGTAGATTTCAATTCAACAAGAGAAGAAACAACTTATAATTATCCTGAATATGGTCAGCTTATGTGGTACTATATTCCAGTAAGAACAGATGCCTCCTATGGCCATAGAAGAGGGCAAATCTTGTGCTGGATAAAATATTACAACAGACAGTATATAAAGTCACTTTCAATCCTAAAAGTCAGGTTTTAGAATACTGGACTTAATGTAAGAAAGTCTGTTTGCCACCTGTGACTTGAAAAAAGCAATGACAAATGTCAAGCTGCTTTGCCTGCCTCATAGTGTCTGTAAGAAGCAAATGTGAATTTAAAAAACTTATAAATCATAAAACCAAGCAAATGAGTAGGGTTTCTGTTATTATTACTAATAGCTGTTTTTGGAAATCTTTTATTAGTTGTTCTTACCTGAGCAGTGATTGCTTTGTCCAGATCATCACGTTTCTTCATCAAGGCCTCCAGACTGTCTAAGGAACCCTTGTCATCAGACCT
>NW_007246933.1:0-3367 GCF_000164805.1 Carlito syrichta
ATTCTTGTTTAGCCCTTGGCAAGACGCCCAGGAGATTTTTGGCATTGAGGACTCATGAAAACCATATTCCTTATTGTTTTTTAGGAAGAGGCTGGGTAGTTTCCTTTATATGAAGACTCCCATTACCCAGATTCCTGCTTCAAAACCCTGATTCTTGTTTAGCCCTTAGAAAGATGGCATGTAGCTTTTTAGAATGAAGGACATGTGTAACTCAGATTCCTTATTCATCCTTAGCAAGATGTTGTGAAGTTTCCTATATATGAGGACTCCCATTACCAAGATTCATGTTTCAAATGCCTGATACTTTTTTCTCCCTTAGTAAGACTCTCTGTAGGTTTTTGGGATTTGAGGACTCATGGATCCCAGATTCCTTTTTCTCCAGTAGCAAGAGGACATGTTATTTCCCATATAGAAGACTCCCTTTACGCAGAATCCTGCTCCATTCTCCGTAATACCTGAGATATTTCCTGAAGAACGCAGAATTTCAGTTCTTTGGATATCCATAGAAAGACTGCCATATAGTACCTGGAAACTGTAATCCAAGTTAACAGATTCCCCTTAACAAGACATCGTATAAAGGTGTAATATTCTAAAACCCAATTTCCCAATTCCCACCAGCATGACCACAAGAAATTTCGGTATTTGGAGGTAGCCTGAAGTGAGGAATTTTGTCGCAATATGCCAACTGTTTCCTCGGGAACTGGATTATGACCAAAGATGTTCACAAGAAACAAAAGGAATGTAGGTCCAGTTGCTTGATTACAACTATCTAGAGGATCAGAATCATCTTGGATCTGTAATTAGGTACAACTTAAGACAAGTGTCACACACAATATGGCGAGATGATTCTCTCAGTCCTCGAATCTGGTTTACTTGTCCCAACGAAACCAAATGAATTGCAGAGACTGGTTCTTGGTTATAACAATCAAGAAACCAGAAGATTGCTGCTAATTTATAATGACACTTGTCCTTTCCAAGTGGCAAGTGGCTCTGAAGAATTTGGAGAACTAGAAGCCCAAATTCCAGATAAGCCCTTATAATGGGGCACTGCAGAATTCATGGATTGAGGCCTCCTTTAACCGAGATTCCTTTTTTATTATCAGAAAGACACCCGGACTTTTTCTGGTGATGTGGATGTCCAAATTCTTACATACCAATGCACATAGGGTCAGAAGTTTCCCAGGGACCTGGTATCCAAGATTGCTGGTTCCCCCTTAGAATACGTCCTAAATATGTGGGAACCCCTAATCCCATATTCTGAACACTGAAACGAAATTCCAGCAGTATTTTCTAGACTATGAGCTAACCTGAAGCCAGTGGTCACATAAACAAATGGCATGATGATCCTTTGATTGTGGAATCTGGCCTTGCAGGACCCTGTGAAACAAAGGAACCAGTAGGCTGGATTTTCAGTTAAAACTATCAAGAGGGGCAGCACGATCCTGGGGATCAATAATGTCCGTTTTGAGGTATGCATATAGGACGTTGCTCTGAATAATATGGGGACGAGGACTCCCAGATTCCAGATAAGCATTTAGCTAAAGTCCCTGTCGATTCTTAAGTATGAACACTGTCTTAAGCCACGGATAAGTTAGCAATTGGCCAAATGTTTGCAAGTTACATGGAAACCGAGTTTCCTGGTTCCTTTTTTGTAACACGTGAAGAAACTTTCAAGGGACACAGTGACCAGATTCCTATTTCATTCTATGCAAAACAACGAGATGCTTCCTGTTGACCTGTAAGTCCAGACTCTTGTATACCCATAGAAAGATGAGAAGAATATACATGGGGATGTGGATTCTAAGATTCCTAGTTCCCTCCAAAAAATACCTCCTAGAAATTTGAACACCAAAACCCAAAGTCCTAATTTCAAACAGAGGAGCCAATGAAGATTCTGGAGTATGAGGTAACACTGCAGTTACAGCTTACATACAAAAAATCCGAGAGGATTACTTGTGTCCTGCAATCTGGCGTCAGAGGATCTGAGTATCTAAGTGGACTTGTAGTGCTAGACTCCCGTTCACAACTATCTAGAGTACCAGAGTGGTGCTGGAGTCCAGGAATGATTGACTCGTAATATTCAAATAACAAATAACTCTAAAACATGAAGGGTGCTCGAAGCCCTGATTCTTGTTTAGCCTCTAGAAAGACACCCTATAGTTTTTTAGGATTGAGGACAAGTGTAACCCAAATTCCTTATTCATCCTTAGCAAGAGCCTGTGAAGTTTCTTACATATGAGGACTCCCATTCTCCAGATTCATGCTTCAAATCCCTGATACTTTTTTCTCCCTTAGTAAGACTCCCTGTACGTTTTTGAGATTTGAGGACTCATGTGACCCAGATTATTTTTTCTCCCATAGCAAGAGGCCATGTAGTTTCCCGTATATGAGGTCTCCCTTTGCGCAGATTCCTGCTCCATTCTCAGCAATACCCGAGATATTTCCTGATGAACATAGAATTCCAGTTGTTTGGATATCAATAGAAAGACTCCCATATAATACCTGGAAACTGTAATCCAAGTTACCAGATTCCACTTAACAAGACATTGTGCAAATGTGGAATACACTAAAAGCAATATCCCAATTCCCACCAGCCTGACCACAAGAAATTTCGGTATTTTGAGGTAGCCTGAAGCAAGCGATTTTGTCGCAAAATGCCAATTGATTCCTGGAGAACTGGATTAAAGCCGAAGTTTTTCACAAGAAACAAAAGGAATTGTATGTCCAGATGCTCGATTATAACTATCTAGAGGACCAGAATCATCTTGGATCTGTAATTAGAGATTTTCGGTATCCACCCAGAAAGTAGCTCTGAAAAATGTAGGGACCTACAAGCCCAGATTCCTCATTAAACTTATCAAGAGGCCATATAGATTTTGATGATTGAGCACTCCCTGAACCCGGAATCTCTTCTCATTCTCAGCAAGATGCCCTAATTTTCCCTGGTGATCTGAATTCCAAAATTCTGGATGCAAGTAGACAAAAGCCCATTTTTTCCCCCAGGGACGTGGAATCCGTGATTCCTGGTTACCTTTAAAAACACGTACTACATGCTTAGCAACCTCAAAAGCCACAGCCCATATCAAATAGATGCACAAACGGAAGTTTTATGATTACAGGGTAAAAATATTAAGACAAGGGTTACACACAAATATGGCGAGATGATTCTTTTAGTCCTGGAATCTGGTTTGGTTGTCCTGAGGACACCAACTGAGTTGCAGAGACTGGTTCTTGGTTATAACAATCAAGAAACCAGAAGGGTGCTTGGAATCTATAATGACACTTGTCCTTTCCAAGTGGCAAGTTGCTCTGAAGAATTTGGAGAACTAGAAGCCCAGATTCCAGATAAGCCCTTATAATGGAGCAG
>NW_007246933.1:3976-7860 GCF_000164805.1 Carlito syrichta
GTCTCCTGGTTTCTTTTTTGCAACTCGTGTAGAAACTTTCAAGGGACACAATGACCCAGATTCCTATTTCACTCTAAGCACAACGACGAGATGTCTCCTGTTGACCTGTAAGTCCAACTCTTGTATGACCATAGAAAGATGACAAGAATATGCCTGGGGACGTGGATTCTAAGATTCCTGCTTCCCTCCAAAAAATAACTCCTGAAAATTTGAACACCAAAACCCAAAGTCCTCGTTCCGAACAGCGGAGCCACAGAAGTTTCTGGAGTACAAGGTAACCCTGAAGTCAGGGCTTACATACAAAAAATCTGAGAGGATTACTTGTGTCCTGGAATCTGCCCTCAGAGGTTCCGAGTATCTAAATGGACTTGTAGTGCCAGATTCTCGTTCACAACTGTCAAGTGTACCAGAGTGTTGCTGGAGTCAAGGAATCATTGATTCATAATATCCACATAACAAATAGTTCTAAAACATGAAGGGTGCTCGAAGCCCTGATTCCTGTTTAGCCCTTAGCAAGACGCCCTGTCGATTTTCGGGATTGAGGACACATGTAAACCAGTTTCCTTATTCATACTTAACAAGAGGTAGTGTAGTATCATGTATATGAGGACCGCCATTACCCAGATTCCTGCTTCATTCTCAGCAAGACACTGAGATATTTCCTGGTGATGCAGAAATCAAGTTGTTGGGATAGCAATAATAAGACTCCTAGAAGATTCTTGGGGGAATTGGAATCCAAGATTCCTGCTTCCCCTGTAAAAGACACCCTAACAATGTGGGGACCTAGAAGCCCAGATTCCTGATTAAACATTATCAAGAGGCCCTGAAGACTTCTGTGTATGAGAACTCCAGGAACCCGGATTCCCTTTTCGTTCTCAGCAAAATGCCCTGATTTTCCCTGTCGATTTTGATTTCAAAACACTGTATCCAAAAGGACAGATGCCCAGGAATTTCCTAGAGATGAGAAATCCATCATGTCTCATTACTTTAAGAATACATACTAAACATTTGACAACTGCAAAACCATCGGCCCTTCTCAAAATAAAAGGACAAACGGAAATTTAAGACTTACATGTTTCATCATAAGATCATAGTTACATCCAATTATGGCAAGATGATCCTTTTGGTCCTGTAATCTGGCGTTAGTTGTCCCGAAGAACCAAACGGACTTGAAGGGCCAGATACCCGTTTACAACGAGGAAGGCGACCAGAATGTTGCTGGAGTCCTGAATTGACTGATTCATAATATCCACAAGCTAAATAGCTTCACAACATGAGGGGAGTTCGAAGCCCTGATTCTTGTTTGTCCCGTAGCAAGACGCCCTGAGTATTTTTTTGTATTGAGGACTCATGTAACAGATTCCTTTTTCTTCCTTCGCTAGAGTCTTTGTAGTATCCTGTATTTGAGGACTCCCTTTCCCCAGAATCCTGTTTTGAAACTCGGATTCTGGTTTAGCCCATAGCAAGACGCCATGTAGATTTTGTGATTGAGGAACCGTGTAAAACAGATTCCTTATTTTTCCTTAGCAAGAGGCCGCAATGTTTCATGTAATGAGGACTATTAGACACAATACTGTTTCGAATCCCTGAATCTTCTTTAGCCCTTAGCAAGGCACCCCGTCGTTTTTTGGGGATGGAGTACATGTGTAACCCACAATCCTTATTCTTTCTTAGCGAAACCCGTGTAATTTTCTGTATATGAGGACTCAATTTCCCCAGATTAACTCATTAAAAGCCCTGATTCGTGTTAACACTTAGCAAGACGCCCTGAATTTTTTTGTGATTGAGGACACGTGTAACCATATTCCTTATTCTTCCTTAGCAATAGGCAGTGCAGTTTGCTCTATAGGAGTACTCCCATTACCCAGATTCCTACTTCAAATCCAGATTCTTGGTTACCTTTAATAAGACACCCTGAGGATTTTTGGGATTGAGGACTAGTGCAACCAAAATTCCTCATTCTTCCTTAGCAAGAGGCCCTGTTTTCCTGTATAGGAGGACGCCCATTACCCAGAATCTTTCATTCTCAGCAAGGCACTGAGACATTTCCTGGTGACCTAGAATTCCCAGTTGTTTGGATATAAAGAGAAAGACACTCATAAGGTTCTTGGGGAACTGCAATGCAAGATTCCTGGTTCCAGTTAACAAGACCACTCCAAAATGTGGAATCTTCTAATCCAAATGTCGCAAATCCCACGAGCCCGACCACAAGAAATTACTGTAGTTTGAGGTAACCCGAATTGAAGAATTTTGTACCAACATGCCCTTTGATTCCTGGGGTACCTGATTATGTTCGTAGATGTTCCTAGGACACGAAAGGATTTGAAGGGCCAGATCCTCGATTACAACTATCAAGAGGACCAGAAAGTTCCTGGGGATCTCTAATGACAGATTTAGGGTTTCCAAGGAGCAATTAATTCTGAAAAATATAGGAGCCTTGAAGCCCAGTTTGCTGATTAAACCGTATGAAGAGGCCTTGTAGATTCTGGTGAATGAGGACTCCTAGAACCAGATTTACTTTTCGTTCTCAGCAAGATGCCCTGATTTTCCCTCGTGATGTGGATCCCAAAACTCTGTATACAAATAGGCAGATGCCCAGAAGTATCCTAGGACGTGGAATCCATGAATCCTGATTACCCTTAAAAGTACCTAATAAATATTTGCAACCTCAAAACACCAGGCCCCTATTCGAATTGAAGGAAAAACGGAAGTTTTAGGAGTAGAAGGTACATCTTAAACGAGAGTTACCTACAAATATGGCAATAAGACACTTTGTGTCCTGGAATCTGCCCTTTGTTGTCCTGAGGACCCCAATGGACTTTTAGGTCCACATTCTCGGTTATAACTATCAAGAACAACAGAAGGTTGCTGAGAATCTATAATGACAAATTGTCATATCCAAGAGGCATATAGCACTAAATAATATGGGGAATTAGAAGCCCAGATTCCAGATTAGCCCTTATAATATGGCCAGGTAGACTTCTTGGATTGACGACCCACGTAACCCAGATTCTTTGTGTTCTCAGTAAGAATCTCAGATGTTACATTACGATGTGGAAGTAAAATCTTTTATATACCACTATTCATTCGCCCAAACGGTCAGGAGGGCCCTGTAAGCCATGATTGCTGGATCCCCTTTAAGAATACATCCTAAATATGTGGGAACTCCTAATCCCAAGTTATGAAATCAATCTAAAATTCTAGCAGTAATTTCTGGATTAGGAGGTAAACCTGAAGCCAGAATATAAACTAAAAATGGTGAGATGATTCATTGGGTTGTGGAATCTGGCCTTTCAGCCTCCTGCAGAAAAAGTCAAGAAGAGGAGCAGCTGGTTCCTGGTGATTTGTTATGACAGATTGTGGTACGGATATAAAAATTAGCTCTGAATAATGTGGGGACTGGTACTCCCAAATGCCTGATTAGCCTTTAGAAAAATCCTGTAGGCTTCTA
Source organism: Carlito syrichta (assembly GCF_000164805.1). Lineage (NCBI taxonomy): Eukaryota > Metazoa > Chordata > Mammalia > Primates > Tarsiidae > Carlito > Carlito syrichta. The sequence goes on from NW_007246933.1 coordinate 7,428, forward strand.
GTTATGAGAACGTCTGTAAGCCAAGGAAAAATTGGCTACTGCCCAGAAGTTTGCTGGTCATATGGAAACTGATTTTTCTTGATCCACATTGGTAACATGAGTAGAAGTTTTCTACGAACATATTGTCTCAGGTTCCTGTTTCGTTCTCAGCAATACGACCAGAGGTTTTCCAGTGCCCTGGAAGTCCAGACCCGTGGCTTCCAATAGAAAGACTCCAGAATGTTCCTGTGAACTTGGAAACCAAGACCCTGATGCCCTCCAAAAATTCCTGCTATACATGGTGCAACATCTAAACCCAAGGTACTAATTCTGAATATCTGAACTACCAGAAGTTTCTGGAGTATGAGGTAACCCTGAACTCAGGGCCTACATTCAAAGACCCCGAGATGATTACTTGTGTCCTGTATTTGGCGTTAGAGGATCCAGAATCTAA
>NW_007246934.1:0-1293 GCF_000164805.1 Carlito syrichta
CTAAGTAACTAGCTGATTTGCTAGCTGACTTAACTAGCTAGCTGACTAGCTGGCTGGCTATCTAGCTGATTTGCTAGCTGACTTAACTAGCTAGCTGACTAACTGGTTGGCTATCTAGCTGACATTACTATCTAGCAAACAAGCTATCTAGATGTATAGCTAGCTGATTTAACTAGCTAGCTAACTAGCTAGTTAGATGGTTAACTGACTTAACTATCTACCTGACTAACTAACTGAATAGCTAGCTGAATTAACTGGCTAGATGACTATCAACCTGACTAGCTAGCTGACTTAACTAGATACCTGAATACTTTGCTGATTTGCTAGCTCACTTAACTAGCTAGCTGGCTAGCTAGTTGACTTAAATAGCTGAGTAACTAGTAGACTGGCTAACTGGTTAACCAGCTGACTTAACTAGCTAGCTGCCTGGTTGACTATATGGCTAGCCACTGTCTTAACTAGATAGCTACCTGACTGGCTAGCTGGCTAGACAACCGGCAATCTAACCAGTGGACTGACCACCTGGCTAACCAGTCATCTTAACATGCCAGCCACCTAGCTAGCCAGCCAGATAACCAGCTGTCTAAACTAGCTGACTTAACTAGATAGTCATCCGACTAGCCAGCTGGCTTAACTAGTCAGTCACCTAGTGAGTCAGATGACAAACCAGGTAACAACTCGCTGACTTAACTAGCTAGCAAGATGGTTAGCCAACTGATTTTGTTAGCTAGTTACTTACCTAGACAGGTGGCTAGCCAGCTGACTTAACTAGCTGACATAACCAGCTAGCCAGCTGGCCATCCAGGTGACTTAACTCGTTAGCTACCTAGCTAGTCAGATGACTAGCCACTTGAATTAACTAGCTGACTTAACAAATTAGGCAGTTGGCAAGCCAGCTGACTCAACTAGTTGACTTAACACTTTAGCCAGCTGGCTAGCCAGCTGATTTATCTAGCCGACATCACTAGATAGCCAGGTTGCTAGGCATCTGGCTTAACTAGCTAACTACCTATGTATCCTGCTGGCTTTCCAGCTGACTTAAATACCTAACTACCTACCTAAACAGCTTGCTAGTCCGCTAACTTAACAAGTTGTCATAACTAGCTGCCCTGCTTTCTAGCCATTTGAATTAACTAGCTTGCTACATAGCTAGTCAGCTGTCAATCCAGCTGAATTAATTAGGTGAGTTATCTATCTAGCCAGCTGTCAAGCCTGCTGACTAAACTAGCAAGTTACCTACCTATCCAGCAGGCTAGTCAGCTGACTTAACTAGGTGACTTAACTAGCTATCCA
>NW_007246934.1:2105-6260 GCF_000164805.1 Carlito syrichta
AACTAGCTAGCAAGCTGACTTAACTGGCTGACTTAACTAGTTAGCTACCTAGCCAGCCAGTTGACTTAACTATATGACTTAAGTAGTTAGCTAACTAGCTAGAATGCTGGATAGTCAGTTGACTTATTTAGCTGACTTAACCAGGTGGCTAGACAGCTGACTTAACTACCTGACTTAACTAGCTAGCCAGCTGGCTGAACAGCTGAATTAACTCTCTGATTTAACCAGCTAGACAGCCTGCTAGCCAACTGACTCAACTAGCTAGCTACCGAGCTAGCCGCCTGGGAAGCCACCTGAATTAACTAGCTGAAATAACTATCTAGCCAGCTGATTAGACAGCTGACAACTAGCTTGCTACCTTGCTAGCTAGCTGAATTGACTAGTTGTTTTTACCAGCTATCCAACTGGCTAGACAGCTGATTCAGCTAGCTGGCTTAACTCGTTAGCCAGCTGTGTAGCCAACTGACTTTACCTCTCTACCTAGCTAGATAGCTGGTTAGCCAGCTGACTTAACTAGATGACTTAATTAGGTTGCCAGCTGACTAGCCAAATGATTACCTAGCTAGCCAGATGGCTACCCATCTGACTTAACTAGCTGACATAAATAGCTGGGCTGCTTGCTAGTCAGCTGAATTAACTATCTTGCTATATAGCTAGCCAGGGGGCTAACCAGCTGATTTAACTAGTTGACTTAAGTAGCTAGCCAGCTGTCTAGCCAGCTCACTTAATTAGCAAGCTACCTAGCTAGCCAGCTGGTTAGCCAACTGACATAACTAGGTGACTTAAATAACTAGTCAGCAGGCTAGACAGCTGACTTAACTATCTAGCTATCTAGATAGCCAGCTGTCTTGACAGCTGCCATAACTAGGTGACTTATCCAGCTAGCCAACTGGCTAGCAGGCTGACTTAACTGCCTAGCCACATAGCTAGCAAGCTGGATGGCCAGCAAACTTAACTTGCTAACTACCTACTTAGCCCACTGCCTTCACAGCTGACTTACCTACCTAGCTACCCAGCTAATGAGCTGGCTAGTGAGTTGACTTAACCAGGTTACTTAACTAGCTAGCTCACAGTCCAGCCAGCTGACTTAACTAGCTAGCTACTCAGCTAGCCAGCTGCCTAGCCAGCTGACTAAACTCGCTGACTTAACTAGCTAGCAAGCTGAGTTAACTAGCTGACTTAACCAGTTACCTACCTAGTTATCCAGTTGGCTTAACTTAACTGAAATACCTAGCTAACCAGATGGCTAGCCATCTGAATTAACTAGTTTTTTAACTACCTAAGCAGTTGGATTGCCAACTGACCTAATGTGTTGACTTAACTAGTTATCCAGCTGGTTACCAGCTGACTTAGCTAGCTGACTTAACCAGCTACTCAGCTGGCTAGCTAGATGACTAAACAAGCTGGCTACCTATCTAACCAGCTGGCTAGCCAGCTGACTTACCTAGCTGACTTAAGCTTGCAAGTTGGCTAGCCAGCTCACTTAACTATCTTGCTAACTACCTAGCTAGCAGGCTAGCCAGTTGAATTAACTATGGGCATTGAATAGCTAGCCTGCTGGCTATCATGTTGACTTAACTAGCTAGCTACCTAAGTAGCCATTAGTCTAGACAGCTTACTAAACTAGCTGTCTTAACCAACTAGCCAGTTGGCTAGCCAGCAGACTTAACTCGCTAACATCACTAGCTAGCCATGTAGCTATCTAGCTGACTTAACTATCTAGTTAACTACCTTGCCAGTTGGCTAGCCAGTTCTTTATCTAGCTGAATTAACCAGCTATCCAGCTAGCTAGCCAACTGACTTAACTAGCTCAATACCAAGCTAGCCAGCTGGCTAGCCAGGTGATTTAACTAGCTAGCTACCTAGATAGTCAGCTGAATTGAATAGTTAGCTGACTAACTAGCTACCTAGCTAGTCAGCTGACTTAAATTGTTATGTAACTAGCTAGATACCTAGCTAACAAGCTGACTTAAATAGTTAGCAGACTAGCTAGCTAGCTGACTTAACCAGCTAGCTAACTAGATAGCTTATATGTTATATAACGTGCTGGTTATGTGACTTAATCATCTGACTTAACTTGTTATCTAATGAGATAGCTAGCTGACACAACCAGCTGACTTAACTCGTTGGCTAACTAGATAGCTAGCTGACACATCCAGCTGACATAACTCGTTAGCTAACTAGCTAGCTAGACTACTCAATCAGCTGAGCCAACCCGTTTGCTAACTAGCTAGCTAGCTGACTCAACCAGCTCATTTAACCCATTAGTTAACTAGCTAACAACCTGACTCAACCTGCTGACATAACCCGTTAGCTTACTAGCTAGGTAGCTATCTTAACCAGCTGACAAATTTGAAATGCTAACTTAACTAGCTGACTTAGGTAGCTGACTTAACTATTTAGATAGCTGACTTTACTGGATGACTTAACTAGTTAGCTAGCTGACTTAACTACCTGAATTTAAGTTAGCTAACTATTTAACTAGCTGACTTAACTAGCTAGTTAACTGGCTAGTTAACCGGCTAGCTGACTTAACTGGCTAGCTGACTAGCTAGCTGACTTAACTAGATAGCTGGCTAGCTAGCTGAATTAACTAGCTGATGAGGTATTTGGCTGGCTAGCAGGCAAGCCAGATGACTTAATTAGCTAGCTACCTGGCTGACTAGATGACTAGCCAGATGGCTCAACTAGCTAGCTACCTGGATGGCCAGCTGGCTAGGCAGCCGGCTAGCTTGCTAGCAGGCTGGCAACCTAGCTAACCAGCCAGCTTAAATAGCCAGCCAGTTGGCTAGACAGTCAGATAGCCAGCTGGCTTAACTAGCCAGCCACCCTGCTGGTCAGCTGACTAGCCAGCTGGTTTAACTAGCTGGTCACTTACCTGACCAGCATAAGCCAACTGACTTAACTAGCTAGCTACATACGTATCATGCATTCTTGCCAGCTGATTTAACTATCTAGCTACCTAGCTATCCAGCTAGCTAGCGAGCTGCCATAACTAGGTGACCTAACTAGCGAGCTGACTTATGTACCTGACAACTATTTAGCTAGCTGACATAACTAGCTGACTTAATTAGCTAGCTACCTAACTAGCCAGTTGAAATAACTAGCTGATATAACTAGCTAGCCAACTGTCTAGCTGTCTAGCCATCAGACTTAACTAACTTTTTAACTATCAGGAGAACTGGCTAGCCATCTTACTTAACGTGGTGACTTAACTAGCTACCCAGGTGGTTAGCCAGCTGACATAACAAGTTGATTAATGAGCTAGGGAGCTGGCCAGCCAGGTGACTAAACTAGCGGAATTAACTAGTTGTCCAGCTGGCTAACCAGCTGACTTAACTAGCTCTCTACCTCTCTAGCCACCTGGAGAGCCATCTGACTTAACTAGTTGACTTAATTAGCTAGACAGCTGGATAGCGAACTGACTTAACTAGGTCACTACCTAGCTAGCCAGCTGGCTTAACCAGCTGTCTTAACTAGCTGGCCTGCTTTCTAGCCAGGTGAATTAACTACCTTGCTAAACAGCTAGCCACCTGGCTATCGAGCTGATTTAACTAGGTGACATATCTATCTAGCCAGCATTCTAGCCAGCTGAATAAATAACAAGCTACCTAGCTACCCAGTGGGCTAGTCAGCTGACTTAACTAGGCGACTTAACTATGCAGCCAGCTGGCCATACAGCTGACATAACTAACTAGCTACTGAGCTAACAAGCTGGCTAGCCAGCTGACTTAACTAGCTAGCCAGCTGGCTAGCCAGCTGACTTAATTGCCTATCTACTTAGCTAGACAGCAGCCTAGACAGTTGACTTAACTAGCTGACTTAAGGAAGTAGCCAGTTGGCCATCCAGCAGAGTTAACTAGCTACCTAGCTAGACAGCTGGATAGCCAGCTGAGTTAACTAGCTGACATAACTAGATGACGGATGGTTAGCCAGCTGACTTAACTAGCTACCTCCTTACATAGCCTGCTGGCTTGCCAGCTGACTTAACTACCTAGTTAACCTGCTGGCCAGCAAGCTGACTTAACTAGGTGACATAACTAGCTAGCCAACTGGCTAGCCAGCTGACAAACAGATAGATAACTAGTTAGCTTAATACTTATCTAACGTTCTTGCTAGCTTTCTTAATTATCTGACTTAACTCCTTAGCTCACG
>NW_007246935.1:0-6547 GCF_000164805.1 Carlito syrichta
TCAGGTATCATTGGTGGGGAGGACACTCGGTGAAATATGGAATTATGAAAGCATACTGAATGGGTGTTGGCTTTGAAAACCTGTCTTTTTAATGTTTTCCATAACCTCAAGATAACACTGAAAGGCATCACCAAACGTGCAAGTAGGGTTGCGGATAGGATGTTTCTCACCCTCTTTCAAGTCATCACACATTATATTAAAATTTTCCTTCCTTTAAAGAAAAATAAAGTAAATATTAGTGACTTTGGTTACTTTACTTTACCCAAGAAAAAACTTCTTCAAAATTGGCTCCGCTCAGACCTAGAAATTCATATATTAAATTGGACAGCTAGGGAAGTCAAATGAAATGTTCTAGATTATACAATCAGTCACCTGCCCAAGGACCGAGCCTTACCTTAACCCTCTTTCTGGTATTTTATTTTATAGCATCTTAGTTTATATTTATTTGTTTGTTTGAGTTGGAGTCTCACTCTGTCACCCAGGCTGGAGTGCAGGGGTATGCTCACAGCCACCACAGCTTTGACCCACAGGTGAGCCTTCTGCCTCAGCCTTCCAAGTAGCTGGAATCACAGGTGTGTGTTACCAGGCCTGGCTAATTTTTTGATTTACTGTAGCGATGAGGTCTCACCAAGATGCTCAGGCTGTTCTCAAGCCTGTGGGCTCAGGCAATCCTCTCACCTCAGCCTCCCAAAATACTGGCATTATAGGCGTGAGTCAACGCACTCAGCTACATCTTAGTTTTTATATCAGAATTAATAGTAAAAAAAAATTTGCCATTAACACCTTCCAGTTTCAGCAGTGTGGTGTTTTCTCAAATAGCTAAAAATTGAGCTTCCATATGATCCAGAAATCCTACTTCTGGGAGTATACTCAGAGGAACATAAGTCACTCTGCCAAAAAGACACCTGCATGTGTATGTTCATTGCAGCACTATTCACAATAGCAAAAACATGGAACCATCCCAGATGCCCACTGGAAGTGGACTGGATAAAGAAAATGTGGAATGTACACATGGAATACTACGCAGTCATAAGGAAGAACAAAATTATGTCCTATGCAGCAACATGGATGCAGTGGAGACCATCATTCTAAGTGAACTATCACAGAAACAAAAAAACTGAATACTGCGCATTCTCACTCATAAGCAAGCCCTGCTCACTGGTCACAGGAGTGCAAATGTGGGAACAGTAGACCTGCGCACTGCTAAAGACTGGAGTGCGGGGACAAGGGACTCATAACCGTACACTGGTTAACATGTTTACTACCAGGGTGGAGAAAAGACTTGCTTAACCTTCACCTGCATACAACTTGCTTATGTAGCAAATCCTCAAATGTACCCCACAACTCTAAAATAAAAAATAAGGTTGGGCTTGGTGGCTCAGCCTGCAATCCTAGCAATTTGGAAGGCCAAGGCGAGTGGATCGCCTGAGCCCATGGGTTCGAGACCCACCTGTGCAAATTGGCGAGACCTCGTCTCTACAATAAATCAAAAAAATTAGCCCGGTGTGGCAGTGCATGCCTCTAGTTCCAGCTACTTGGAAGGCTGAGGTGGAAGTATCTCCAGAGCCCAGCAGGTCGAGGCTGCAGTGGCCGGGAGCATGCCACTGCACTCCAGTCTGGGCAACAGAGTGAGACTCCAACTCAAAAATAAATAAATAAAATAAAATAAATAAAAAATAAACCTTTCCGTTTCAGATGACAAGGACTGAAGAGTTTAAGAATATAGTCAGATGGAGATCCCATCATTTCATTCTCAATTCTTAAGTATTGGAGAAACAGAGAAGCTGCTTTGCTCCCCACAGCAAGGACCAGGTACATGTGGCTATTGGAATTTAATTAAATATTCACTTGCTCAGTTACACTAGCTAAACTTTCAGTGCTCAACAGTTACTCCATTAGACACAAATACAGATGCATATCTTCATTGGTGGTAAATCTGGGGCAAAAGGAAAAATTCACACTTTGATAATGAAAATTGACATTTCATTAACACTTAGTCACAGCTATAGAAACTAGATTGAAATACATCCTAGTTACCACACAGTTTCAGACAGTATTACCTGTCATCAGCCGGGCTTCTGCCCTTCTAAGAGATCTCCTTTTTCTAGTTTGTCTTTCAATCACATTTTCCACCCATTACAGAATGGATCTATAGTGTTCAAGTTTAAAACAAAAGCATGCTTTGCAAGACATAAAAGCACCACAACTGATGAGTCTACTCTCAAACATAATGCTTAGACTGCTTTTGTCTTCTCTTTGAAGGTCTATCCCATTTCTTTTTAGAAATTAAATTGACATCCTTGGCCTACACTCTAGCTTCATTTCTTAAATGCCTAACTCATCTTAAATCCTTTCTCTGGTCTCCCATCCTCAGTCACCCAAGCAAGGCAAATTGTCAAGGCAGCACTGGAAACTTAACATGCAGAGGTGCAGACCTCCATGGCAATAATCACGAAATATTCTGGCAACATATTATTAGTGTGTTAGCTTTTCATTGTCAAATAAAAGATGCTATATTGCTGCCTTGTTCTGATAGCCATGACTAATGCCTGAAGAGTGAAAGATGACCCAACATATGTAATGTTCCAAGTAAGAAACTTCTAAAATTCAAAGACCGCTGGGCACGGTGGCTCATGCCTATAATCCCAGCACTTTGGAAAAACAAAGCGGGAAAATTGCATCAACCCAGGAGTTTGCAACCAGCCTGGGAAACACAGCAAGACCTTGTCTCTAAAACACACACACACACATATCCAAAAATTTGCCAGGCATGGTGGCACATGTCTGTAGTCCCTGCTACTTGGCAGGCTGAGGCAGAAGGATTGGCTGTGAGCATGCCCAGCATTCCAGCTTGGACAAAAGAGTGAGACCCCAACTAAAAAACTCTCCAACTCTCTTAAGAATTGCTATGCTTCTTATAATGGAAAGGTTTTCCTTTGTTATTTTGCCCTTGTCAATTATCACACTAGATGATCAGTTTCTGTTCTACAGCAACAATGTTTACTAATGGTTTGCATGTTTATTCGCTTCACACTATCCCCATTGACTTAATTTTCTATCTTATTAATCTTTTGCACTGAGTCATCTCAAATAAGACAGGCTATAAATCAGTTCAACATTTAATATCCCACTAAAGGCATAAATCATAGCAGACGGCATAGAATCAATCATGACATAGGGACTAACTGGAACATTTTTAATTTTATCATTTTTTATAGAGATTTCATTACTAAAAATAAGGCACAGACATGTTACAGATGATAAAAACTGCAGTTAAAAGAAACAATACATGTTTCAATGCAACACTGACCTGCCCATTTTTTCTTTTGATGTCCGATCTCCTGCAACAATGATGTCATCAGCACTTTGACCTTTTCTTACAGATGGTTGGAACTCAACAATATCCGTCAAAAGTATTTTTTATCAGGTTAGTTTTTTCTGTTTTTTAATAATCAGACAATAATGCTTGAAATATAACATCTGGAATTTCCACAGTACATTACCATGACAATCTAGTCAGTGTTTTTGTCATCATTTAGCAACTTATGAGAAGTCTGATATATTGGAGAAGGGAAAGAAAGTAGCAGAGTCGAGCGTGATGCTAAAACACTGTCACACACATTACTTAGTCTTTACAGTGCTGCTAGGAGGTAGATATCCCAGGTTAACAAATTATGCAATGGTCCCAAGTCAAGTTTTCTCCCAGAAAACATTAAGAGGCAATACTGTCTTCTGAACGTAAGTCTCCATTCTACTACCAAGTTGTGTAGATATGTTCAATGGCTTTGTCTCTATGCCAACTACATCTGAGATTTAAAATTTACTGAATTAAATATTTAAGCAGTTTTCAACATCAGGCGTGGTTCTGGGGAAAGTCCATAATCAGAAGCCCAGGACCACTCCTTACTCTACCTTTATTTCTAAAGTTAGGTATATTAAAATGCTGTCATTTTTACTTACTACATTTTGCTAAAAAGTAAGATGGCTAGGCTTAACCACAGAATAAGTAGTTTTAACTTAAGAAAAAACAAATATTATGGGCGTTAATAGCAAAGAGAATATTTCAGACTAGATTGCTGGCAATGAAATGCTTTGTATCAGAAAAGGAAATCAGGTATAATGGCTTAAAACATGGAATGAAATTTTTAACATCTTCAGTAAATGGTGGTGGGAAAACTGGCTGACCACATGCAGAGGAAAAAAAAAATCTCAAAGGGCTGTAGTGGGCAAATTACTCACCAATTCCACATTCTGAATTGCCATCTTCTTGTTTTTTAACAAAATTATCTATCACTGCTTTTGCGTTTGTTGGCATTGCCTTGTTGCCAAAAATTTTGACTAGTGTTAGTGGATGACCTTTTATTATCTAGATACAAGGGGAAAAATAGGTGAGACTCACGTTCCCTTATACCCACAAACAATTACTCAACTGCAAAAAGCATAAAAGTATAAGATCAACATGTAAATTTCTAATGAGGGGAATTCAACTTATATCCCTCTGAGATTTACCTCCTGGCTTATCCAACCTATCTAGGAGGAGCAGGACACTATAAATTAAACAAGTGACAGCTATGGAATAAAATCAGAAAATAATGTAGATGGAAAATTATCACATTAATCTGACAGGTGATATTTTGAATCAGTTCTCATACCTGTAAAACATAAAAATTTATTTGGCTAATCTTACAGTATTGTGGAGCTGAGGGGGATCAGCCTATGTGCTGTGTAGAGTTTGCTGAGCTCAGATTATTCAGTTTAACTGGACAACAGTCTATACTTACACAAGTATACTGTTACTGAGGTAAGTTTATAAAGCTGATGTGACATTTTGTTGCTAGAAGCTACAAATAACACCTTCAAACATGCACCATTTCAGATACCTGTACTGATTCAATGTTTGTCCAGAAACTACTATACATTGAGTTATCACCAGGGTGTACAAGCACGTGCAACTCTGAAAGTGCTGACATGAGACAGCTAGGAGATGCTGAGGGGAAGGAAAAGAGACACCCATACAGAATGAGGGAGGTCTTAGACTTCCCCAATGAAGTGGTAACTAAGCTTACCTGAAAAATGAGTAAGAATTATCTATTAGGAGACAGTTATGGTAGCCGAGTGTGTCAAGAGGGAGAGGAACACTCAAGAGAGTCTAGAGAGAGGAAATTGGAGAGTGTAAACAGGTCAGATCAAGTCATTCAAGGTAGAATCTGCATTTAAGTTCCTGAGATACTGTGACAGTTTTTTATACACAGAAAGGACATAACACATAATTCTGACTGACCATGGTGGAGAATGGCTAGAGAGGAGAAAAAGAATGCAAATAAGATTTACAGGCCAGGTGCAGTAGCTCACACCTGTAATCCCAGCACTTTGGGAGGCCAAGGCAGAAAGACCACTTCAGGCCAGGAGTTCAAGACCAGTCTGGGCAATGAGAAAGGTCAATTAGAAAGATAAGAAAAAAGAAGCAGAAGGCACAGTGAGGGGAGAATGCAAATGATGGCATGCCCCCTCAGAAGTACAAGAAATAGACAAGATGCTGCTGGATGGGGTGAGCGGAGGAAGTGCTGAGGAAATCTGTGATTTCTGGCTTGAGAACTCAGGGAGTGATGCCATTGCTTGTTCAGAACACAGAAGCCAGTCAAAGTGGGAGGAAAGGGATTCTGGAAGGGAGTCATTTGGGACATTATAAATATTCCAGAGGTCTCACTCTTATGGAGATTATCATTAAAGATTTTCACCTCCAAGAGTCACAAAACCCCCCAGGCCAGTCGTGATGGCTCACACCTGTAATTCCAGCACTTGAGGAAGTGGAGGAAGGAGAACTGCTTGAGGCCAGAGTTTGAGACCAGCCTGGACAATATAGCGAGATCTCATCTCTACAATGAAATCAGAAAATTAGCTGGGCATGGCAGCATGCACATTTATTCCCAGCTACTTGGGAGACTGGGAAAGGAGGATCACTTGAACCCATAAGGTCAAGGCTGTGTTGAGCTGGCACCTTGCCACTACACTCCAGCCTGGGTGACAAGAGTGAAATTTCCATTCAAAAAAAAAAAATCACAAAATCTACACCAGGAACCCTAAAGGAGGGTTTTTGAGAAGGGCAGTAGGAAAAGTGTTGGCAGCATGCCTAATTACAACAGTGTGGTAATATAGGACCAGAAACAAGTTAGGCACTGCCCTAGAAACATGCTATACTCATTCAGGGCTTAAGAACAGAGGACTTACCTGGATTCTGGTGTTTGTTGTACTTTGGATATCTTTTATTTTTGAACCACCATGACCTGTTCGTAAAAATAAAGGAATATAGATTATAAACTGAAATCATTAAAGGAGAGTTACATAGTTTCCTAAAAAGAACCTTCTCAAATTGTTCCCTACACCACTCAAAGCTCCTAGGCAGTCCTCTCTCAGGCAGTCCTCTCTCCTCGGTCTTCCAAAGTGCTGGGATTACAGGCAGCCACTCCACTCAGCCTACTCTGTTTCTACTGTTTCCTAAAGCAATCAAACTCCAACAGTGTAAATGGTGGTTGCCTGGGGTGAGGTG
>NW_007246936.1:0-1865 GCF_000164805.1 Carlito syrichta
TTGTGAGTGGTGTATTAAAGTCCCCAGTTATTATGGTGTTAGAGTCAATGTCTTTCTTTAGTTTTCCTAGAAGTTGCTTTATGAATGTTGGTGCGCCTATGTTGGGTGCATATATGTTTAGGATAGATATTTCTTGTTGATGGAGTGAACCTTTTATCATTATGTAGTGGCCCTCTGTATCTTTTTTAATTTTTGATAGCTTAAATGGTATTTTGTCTGAAATTAGGATCGCGACTCCTCCTTTCTTTTGTGTTCCATTCGCCTGAAAATTTGTTTCCCATCCTCTTACTTTGAGTCTGTGTATGTCCTTTGTAGTGAGATGGGTCTCTTGAAGGCAGTATATTGTTGCCTGGTGATATTTTATCCATTTTCTCATTCTATGTCTTTTCAGTGGTGCGTTTAGTCCATTCACATTCAGACTAATTATTGAAATGTGAGAGTTCATCCCTATCATGGAGTTCTTATTGAGTTATTGTTCTTCCACTTGGTTTTTTCTTTTTTTCTTTTTCTTTTTTTTTTTTTTTGTCTTTCTTTTGCTTTTGGGGTTGGTTCGTGTATATTTTATTCTTTTCCCTGTACTCTTGTGAAGAACGTTGTTCTTTTTTCCTTTTCTTCTGTGTTTAGTACTTTCTTAAGTGTTTCATGTAGAGATGGTTTTGTGGCTGCATAAGTTCTTAGGGATTGGATATCTGGGAAAGATTTTAATTCTCCCTCACTGATGAAGCTTAGCTTGGCTGGGTAGGTTATTCTTGGTTGAAATTGTTTATCCTTTAGGACTTTGAAGATAGGGCTCCAAGCTCTCTTAGCCTGCAGGGTTTCTGCAGATAAATCTGCTGCTATTCTGATTGGTCTTCCATGGTGGGTGATCTGGCCTTTTTCTCTTGCTGCCTTTAGGATTTTTTCTTTTGTGCCTACTTTATTTAGGTGAATTATTATGTGTCTAGGAGTTGGTCTTCTCATTTGTTGTCTTGCTGGGGTTCTCTGAATCTCTTGTGTTTGAATTTTTGTATCACTGATTAGATGAGGGAAATTTTCTTGAATGATCTCGTGGAAGTTTGTTCCAATGTGGTCTCTGTTTCTCTTTCTGCCTCAGGGAGTCCGATTATTCTTAGGTTAGGCCTCTTGAGGTAGTCACTCATCTCTTGAAGGTTTTGTTCTGTCTTTTTTAGCTTATTTTCTGTGTTTTTAAGAGTTTGGGTTATTTCTATATTTTGGTCCTCAAGCTCTGAGATTCTTTCTTCTGCTTGGGTAATTCTGCTTTCCATGCTTATCAATTTGTTATTTATTTCATTCACAGTATTCTTTATTACTGTTATCTCAGATATCAGCTCCTTCCTAGTTTCTTCTTGTGTCTCCTCAATTCTTTTTAATCTCTCCATTATTGTTTTGATATCTACATTTGCATTTTGAGACCCTTCATTCTGGGGACTTTTCATTGTTTGTATTCCAAAGTCAATTTTCTCAGTGTCTGCTCTCCCAGGCGTCTGGGAGAGACCCATACTCTTCTTTTGGTTTTTCTTCATTTCTGTAGATTTTTCTCCCTTTACCCCTTTCCCTCCCCCTCTTCAATTCTGTTTTTGAGGGAAGGTGGGGTTGCTTTTATTTCTCTTCTGCAATGACCTGTTCTTCCTTATGAGGGTCTTCTGGTTTTGTTCAGTTTTCCCTCTGCTTTACAGTCTGTCTATTCAGCAGTTTGCAGTCTTGGTCCCAACTATCAGGTGAGAGAGAGACACAGGGCCACTCGCGGTGAACGTTTCGGGGCGGCGGAGCTCCACGGTGGTTTGAGTTCGAGGGTGGTGGGCGCGACTGGATGGCCCAGCGGGGCCTGCGCGAGGAGAGGGCTCCGGGCTGGGAAGGGGCGCGCG
>NW_007246936.1:2078-14049 GCF_000164805.1 Carlito syrichta
CGGGAGAGGAACTCCCTTTTTTCTTTTATTGTGTGTAACTTCTATAGATATTTTATTTGTGGTTGCAAAGGGGCTTACATAAAGTATCTTCTAGTTATAATAGTCTATTTTGAGCTAAAAACAACTTAAGTTCAAGTCTATACAAAAGTTCTACACTTTCACTTCCTATTTCTACTATATATTATTTTTGCCACCATTTACATCTTTTTTGTATTGTGTATCCATCAATGTATTTTTAATCCTATAGTTATTTTTAATACTTTTGTCTTTTAGCTTCTACTGTAGAATTAAAAGTGATTTACTTACCACCATTCAGTAATATAGTATTCCGTATTTGTTTATATATTTATCTTTTTTTTTTTTGAGTTGGAGTCTGGTGAGACCTCATCTCTATATATTTATCTTTACCAATGAATTTTATACTTTCTTATACTATATGTTGCTTTCTAGCATCCTTTATTTTCAACTTGAGGAACTCCCTTTAGCATTTCTCATAAGGTAGGTATAGTGGTGAAGAGCTCCCTTAGCTTATGATTTTCTGGAAATGTCTTTAGTATTTTTTTCATTTCTAAAGGACAGTTTTTTCAGATGTGGTATTCTTGGTTGGTAGGTTTTTTTTTTTCTGTCAGCACTTTTGATATGTCATACTACTCCCTTCTGGACTGCATGGTTTTTGCTGAAAAATATGTATGAATATATGTTTTTCTCATTCTCTTCTTTTTCTGGGACTTCACTTGATGATGTCCCAAGAATCCCTAGTTACATTGGACAGTCTTATGGGGATGTTCCCTTGTATATGACAAGTCACCTTTCTCTTTTGCCTTCAAAATTCTCTCTAATTTTTGACAAATTGAGAAGCGTTGTCTCTGTGTGGAGTCCTTTGGGGTTATCTTATTTGGAATGATTTGGGCTTCCTGAAGCTAGATGTACCTTTCTGACTCCAGATTTTGAAATTTGTCAACTATTATTTATTTGAATAACTTTCTGATTTTTCTCATTCTCTTCTTTTTCTGGGACCTTCATAATCTATATACTAGTTTACTTGATGATGCCCCAGGAATCTCTAGTTACATAAGACAGCATAAATCTAGCACAAGCTGTGGTGCATAGAGGCACTCTGTGTTTGTTTAACAATTGATTGGAGGATTTGGAGTCAGTGTGAGTACTGACTCCTGGAAGAAGTGAGTGCCAGCTCTAGCATGCATATGTGCGTGTAGCTTGTTTTTTTGTTTTTCTTTTTGTTTTTGAGTTGGAATCTCACTCTGTCACCCAGGCTGGAATGCGGTGGCACACTCATGGCCACCCCAGCATTGACCTACTGGGCTCCGGTGATCCTTCCACCTCAGCCTTCCAAGCAGCCAGAACTACAGGTGTGCACTACCATGCCCAGCTAATTTTTATTTATTGTAGAGACAAGGTGTCGTCAAGTTGCCCAGGCTGGTCTCAAACCCATGGGCTCAGTTACTCCATTCACCTTGGCCTCCCAAAGTGCTGGGATTACAGGTTGAGCCACCAAGCCGAGCCAGCTTAAATTTTATTAGGTGTTCATAAAAAATCAGAAGTAAATTAAAACACCTTGTGAATAAATCTGTATCAGTTTCTATTTTGGCAATCTGAGGACTTGTATTAGGCATGTCAGTTTCCTGTGATGAGAGACCATCCACTGCAGTAAACATTTACTCAGAGCTCTTCTCCTGGGCTTCTGTGAGTGGGAGGTAATTAGCTTATGAGGAAAAAAAAATTCACAGCATTTCCAAAAGTTTGCCTTTGCTTTCATATATAGCTCCTTTAAAATATTATTCCCTAAACTGTAATTTGAAAGCTGACCTTGCTCACTCCGGCTTCTCAATTCTCTTTGAAGTCACACAACAATCTGAACACAAAAGCATTTGTTTTCACAGTCCTATGACAGAAAAATAAATACACATCCCTCCTGAAGGGAGACCCCAGCCTCCAAGCTTCAGAGTGGGTTCTTTCTGCCAAACAGAAGGGCCTGACTGGTGTCCAGGGCTCTTGTCTCCATCAGGATTGCTCCACAGTTTTTTCTTCTTCGGTTTGCCTTTTAAAAAAGCGACTGGAATCCACTTAACACACTCATACATCTCCTCACAAATGGCACACATGTAAAGTTCTCTGAATTGGACTTATGAATAGAGCACTGTGATCTGGCAGGGATATTAAGCTATAATCAGAAACAAATTGTTGCTCCTCTTGTCAACAGATGGACTATAAACAGAAAATCACATAGCCACAGCACTTTGTATTGTTTTCCTCTCTGTGTACTCAGTAACTAGGCAAATAACCAGACACATATTACGTTGCTAAATGGTGTTGAATAAGTGAATGAATGCTTTGAATTCTCCTTTCTTTCTCTCAAACTTGCAGGGGGAATGAGAGGAGACATCTATTTCTAAGGCTCACTCCCTCTATAAAACACACGTGTTGCTAAATCTCAGGGAAAAAAAAAAACATTTCTAATATAGTCCATTATAAAGAGAAAGGAGAAAGGAAAACATGCCCCAAGAGGTGAGGCTAGATTGCAGTTTTTACATAGTTTAAAAATAAGACAAGTCTCCAGGTAAACTGAGTACTGCTTGGGAGCTGAGGACACTTGGTGTTTCCCCAAGCGGGCCTGGCAGATTGTCTGATTGCAGTTGGAACTACTTAAGAGGCAGTACAGGCCCTAGAACTGGAGTGAGCATAAAGAGAAAACTGAACTGTTTGAGGCTGCTCTGCACCTGTGCTGTGTAATTGACTTCTGTGAATTAACTTCAGTAATTTGCAGTTTATTATTTATCTCTTGCTCAGCTTCATGATTCAATTTATCCAAGCATCCTTTAACCCAATGCACTTAACAAAACAAAACAAAACAAAACAAAACAAAAAATCCCATTTATTGGAAACAAAAAAAACTAAAGACAGAAATATCAGCAATGTCTTAAATCTTTTCATCCTACCACATCTGGGCCCAATGTAGCAGGTTCTTACAGGTCTGCACACGTTTTTCTTGCAAACAATGAGGTCATAGTAATTATGATGCCAGTGGTTCCTCTGGAAGAGTAGGTGCTCATGTCTCCAGTCGTGGAAGAGGAGGGCGTCACTCTGATACACTGTGTGCAACAGTGACTGCAGTACCAACCACATTCCCTACACCACCTTCTGTAGCTCCAGCCTCTTGCTGTTCCACACCATCTCAGAAGAGATGTGTGTGTGTGTGTGTGTGTGTGTGTGTGTGTGTGTGTGTACATGGGTTTTATTTTACATTGGCTTACTTCCTCTTAAGGCCCAGACGAGAAGAATGTCTGATTACTTTTCATTCGTAATGTGTTTGGAGCCAAAATACTGTCACGCCTTGCTTGACGGTGGGGATACATTCCGAGAAATGTGTTGTTAGGTGCTTTCAGCATTGTGTGAACATCACAGAGTGTACTTACACAAACCTAGAAGGTAGAGCTGACTACATACCTAGGCTATATTGTCTAAACTATTACTCCTAGGTTACAAGCCTCTGCAGCATGATACTATGCTGAATATTGTAGGCAACTGCAATACAATGGCAAATATTTATGTATCTAATCATAGAAAAGGCATAGTAAGAATATGGTGTAAAAGATAAATGGAACACCGAATGGGCATTTACCAAGAATGGAGCTTGCAGGACTAGAAGTTGTTCTGGGTGAATCAGTGAGTGGTGAGTGACTGAAGACCTACTATATTACTGTATGCTTCTGTAGACTTTACGAACTATACACTTAGGCTGCATGAAATTTATGAAAATATTTTCTTTAATAATAAATTCATCTTCACTGACTTTTTTACACTATAAACTTTTACTTTTGTTGACTCTGATTCTTTTGTAATAACACTAAGCTTAAAACACAAAAAACGTGGCATGGTTTTACAAAAATGTTTTCTTTCTTTATATCCTTATTCTATAAGCTTTTTTCTATTTTAAAAATTATTTTTGTTTACTTTTTTAAATACTTTTTAAAAAACTAAGATACGAACATGTATATTAGCCTAGGCCTACACAGGGCCAGGATCGACAATATCACCGTCTTCACCCTCCACATCCTGTCTCACTAGAAGGTCTTCAGTAGCCATAACATGCAGGGAACTGTCAACTCACATGATAACAATGTCTTCTTCTGGAACACCTCTTGAAGGACTTTCCTGAGGCTGTTTTACAGTTAACTTAAAAAAAATTAGTAGAAGGAGTGTACTCTGAATAAAAGTACAGTATGGTAAATACAAAACCGGTAGCATAATTCTTTATTATCATTATCAAGCATTATGTACTGTCCATAACATTACATATATTATACTTTTATATAACTGGCAGTGTAGTAGGGTTGCTTATGCCAGCATCACCACAAAAAAGTAATGTGTTTCAGCCGGGCTCGGTGGCTCAGCCTGTAATCCAGCGCCTTTGGGAGGCTGAGGTGAATGGATTGCCCGAGCCCACGGGTTCGAGACCCGCCTGGGCAGCAAGACCTCATCTCTACAATAAAACAAAAAATCAGCCGGGCGTGGTAGCGCATGCCTGTAATTCTGCTACTTGGAAGGCTGAGGCGGAAGGATCGCCGGAGCCCAGCAGGTCGAGGCTGCGGTGGCTGGGAGTGGCCACTGCACTCCAGTCTGGGTGACAGAGTGAGACTCCAACTCAAAAAAAAAAAAAAAGTAATGTGTTTCACTGTGATGTTATGATGTCTATGATGCCACTAAATGATAAGAAGTTTTCAGCTTTATTGTAATTTTATAGAACCACTATTGTATATGCAGTTTGTTGTTGATTGAAATATCATTATGCAGCACATATCCGTATATCACTGTCTGAATAGACTGAATACACTTGGAACAGAAGTATGTCCTTGAATTCTCTCTCTCCTTGCTTTTTTTTTTCTTTCCTTCCTGGAGAAAAAAGGAGTTGAATGTGGCTGAAATGTAGTAGCTTTTGCAATGAATTCATGAGTAGAATCCTCTATTTTAGGGATATGTAGGACCATCAGATGTGGGCCAAGTCCAGAGTCTAAGTTTTCTATGCAGTTGTGGAAAAGAACAGGCCAGAAATGGATTTCAATTAAGCCAAATGGAAAAAAACAACCAAAAGGCAGATGGGCAAGGAAAGGTCAGGAATATTTCCCTGGAATCAGTGAAGTTGAGTAGGGGCACATGAGAGAGAGAGAGAGAGAGAGAGAGAGAGAGAGAGAGAGAGAGAGAGAGAATGAATAGAGTTATCGAGTCAAGATTTCCTGCTTCTGTTTATGCATGTCCTGCTGGGTGGAAGCAGATAAGTGTTGACAGGTATGTGATAAAAATCAGAGAGGAAGGCTTACTGGTAAATAAGCCTTCTTTTTGGCTACTGGAAGCTGACACTTTATTTGTTCAAATTTTTTTCATTGTATTCATAAAATTGGCTGGAAGTTCATCTATTTGAAAACTCCTAAGTTTTGGTAGGAAATCAAATGTTTGAATTGTGATTCTGAGGCTGACATTTCAAATATTTTTCCTAAAATTAGAGGTTTCAATAACATTGAGGTGGCCAAACAAATTCAATTTATCTTTTTGATGGTGTTTATCCCGGGCTTATTGTGTTAAGTGCTTGGCTTGGCATTATATCATTACCATTGCCAGATCACCATTTTAATTGAAGAATATGGTTCAGAAATTGAGAACAGCTCTCTCTTATCATGTTCTAAATGAGTAAAAATGGCAAATATTGTAATGAAGTGAGTCGGTATAGGGAATAAGGTCAAGAAAATGCTGGTCATGTTTGTTTTATTTTTTTGATCACTTATAGCAAGCCTTGCTGTCATGCAGACTGACACCAGCAGTTTCTTAGCAATGATTTTGTTTTTGTATTCTTTTAGTGGTCACATTTAATTTTGGAAAATATTGAGCTTCAGCTGTACAAAATTGGTTCATTTGTAATTCTGAGTTTGTAGAAACTATCGTATAACCATGTATGTCTATTTATTTACTTTCCTTGGCTAATCATCCTTGGCCCCAAATTTTATCTGTCTTTATCATAACTGTCCACTCTCAGGCTATTTAACTTTATTATATAAATGATATCATGTTAAACATCTTATTCTGTTTTCTGCTTTTTTTTTTTTTTTTGCATTCAACATTATTACCCCTTCATTTGAACATACAACATTTTGTTTCTATTTATTGTTGGTAAATACCCAGGTGGTTTTGAACTCTTCCTATTACAAACAGTGCTTTAGTGAATATTTTTCATCTGTCTTTTCGTGTGTATGTATTTTTTATGTTAAATATTATATAATAATTCTTACTAAATATTTTCAAACTAATCTACAAAATGAGCACACGATTGTCCTCCAACATTTAAAAAAGATTTAGGAAAGAGCTATGTTTCATTTTACTGACTGAAGATGGTATTATTGAAACAGGAATTTTGTAAGTCATCCCAAACTGCCAACCTGTCTACAAAATGCAAAGATGCAAGCAATCTTCATTTGCACAAAGCTTCTGTCGGAAGAAAACAGAGAATGAGAATAAACGTATTTCAGCTGATAAAAATTACCTCCTTAAATGCAAACATAAAGCAGATGAAGACTGTAAAACATAACTTGACAAACATTGCAGGAGACTAAAAATATATGAACTATAAATTCAAAACTAAAATTGGCCAAAGAAATAAAAAAAGAGAAAGAAATGAAGCAAGAGTTGATTGAATTCAGAGAAGAAATAGAGGAAAAAGAAGAAATTCTATCAGAAACAAAGGTTACATTATAAGGTGCTTACCTCCCAAATAGACTCAAATGAAAATTTGTTTCTCTTCTGCCTCATATAATTGCAGGAATCAAATGAAAAATTAATAAAAACAATATAGGAAAAGTAGAGAAACAGCCAAGAGAATGAACACAAGATAAATGGAAGAGTCATGAGGATCAGAGAGCATGGGTGCAATGGAAGTTAGGCAAAGAGGATCTAACATATGTATCATTTAGTTGCCTAAAGAAAATAAATCAACATAATTAAAATCTGAAACAATAATTCAAAAACAGAAAATATGAAACAAAGGTATTTGTGTAACCAAGCTATTCTTCAAACAGTGAGACTACAGAAAAAACATTTTAATGGTTCAAGGCTTTAGAGAGTCCTGCTTGAGGAATCTCCCAGAGGATAAGCTACATCTAGCCAAGAGAGAAATGGGGAAACTGTGGAAAGATACTTCTTGTGAGTATTAACTGTAGATCTAACAAAGGTGGGAGTGAGCAAGGAAGAATAATATATAAATGTTTTAATATCTTCACAATGTAGAAATAATGCAACACAAAAAATGACAGAGAAGGAAGGAGAAAAGAAAGTGTAAAGCTAGTG
This sequence comes from Carlito syrichta, assembly GCF_000164805.1. Lineage (NCBI taxonomy): Eukaryota > Metazoa > Chordata > Mammalia > Primates > Tarsiidae > Carlito > Carlito syrichta. Next base: position 9,429 of record NW_007246936.1, read on the forward strand.
AAATCATCACATATCAGTATCTCTGAGAGAAGTTTACAGCAATGTTCAGAGGAAAAAGCTTAGCCTAAGAAAACATATCTGCAATTTATTTTTCAAAATGAAACATAAGGATGAATTAGAAACTAATGGGTTTGAGTCCATATAGGAGGTGGGTGGGAATGAGGTTGAATGAATGAAGAGGTAACACTTCTCTTGAGTGTTTCTCTTGCATAGTTTTGAATTTTGGTATTATGTTAATGTTCTGAAAATATAAAATAAAATCAATAAGCATGGGTAAAATAACCTAAAGTGAGATACAAGCAAAAAAAAAAAAAATGTACCTAACTATTCCCAATAAATAATTAATTACACTGAGGTGGGAGTATGGGGTGGGAAAATGAACCAAGTAACTTTTAAACACAGAAAGTTGAATATAGATGATCAACCTGAAGATAAAAAGTACTATAAATGAATATTAAACTCTAATTATTAAGTTGTTCTTTTCAGTAATATGAGGTAGCAATTCTGAAACTTCTTTCTGTGTATTGTTGGGCTGAAGAAATAAGTCAGTATATTGAATATAAATGGAGCATGGTTTCTCTCCGTTGGAGAAAGGAGTTACAAATTTAGTAAAGGCAAAGACTAGAATAATTCATGTAGTGTTGGAATGGAATTAAGGGTATCAATGAAACAAGAATTTTATATGTATCGATACATATAAAAATTTATTTGTGTGCCAATCACTGTGTATCTGTCTTTCATCTAAATCTATGAATAGACATATCCCTATCTAATTGTCTATTATATACCTATCTCTATATACTGTCTGATGAGATAGCCTAGGAGCAAAATTGATACCCAGAAGCATTTTGAGCACACGATCTTGATTTTTAAATACCATTTAAAAGAACCACAGTTTGGGGAGAAATGGCTGATTAAAAGATGGGGGAAGGAAAGTACAAAATGAGCTTGAAACATCTTATACAAAAAGAGTCGGATACATCTTATTTAAAAAGAAAGAGGTCTTCTGCCAGTCAAATCTGAGATAATTTGAACATCAAAATAAATAATAATAGTAACACTTGAACTTATTAAATACAATAAGAATCCATGAGTCAATACTCATAGAAATGAATGCATAAATGGTGTGTGACTGTTTTAAAAATGGACCAGGGTCGAGCTCGGTGGCTCAGCCTGTAATCCCAGTGTTTTGGGAGGCCGAGGTGAGCAGATTGCCTGAGCCCGCGAGTTCAAGACTCACCTGGGCAACTTGGCGAGACCTCATCTCTACAATAAATAAAAAAATTAGCCAGGTATGGTAGCGCGCACCTGTAGTTCCAGCTACTTGGAAGGCTGAGGTGGAAGAATCGCCAGAGCCCAGCAGGTGAGGTTGCGGTGACCGGGAGTGGCCACTGCATTCCAGTCTGAGCGACAGAGTGAGACTCCAACTCAAAAAAAAAAAAAAAAAAAAAAGGACCAAAAGCTAAATGATATATTTTTAAATTGAAAGCTGTAGTCTAAGTCCTTGTCCCTTGATTCTGAGCTGTGTCATGATTCACTTGTTTCTAGAATGCAGTGGAAAAGATTCTGCACAACTTCTGAACCTAGATTAGAAAAGTCCTTGCCTGACTTTCTTAGTATCTTGCTCTGTGAAAGCCTCCCTTGGGACATGGTTTCTCAGAAACTAGTTTTCCTACTATGTGAAGTCCAAGTTAAAAAAAAAAAAAAAAAAGGAGAGAGGCCATGTATTCGTTCTACAGTTGACAGTCCCAGCTAAGTCCATCATTTGGTCTCTCCAGCCCAGACACCAGATACATGAATGAAGAAGGAACCATCTAGCCCCAGTTGTTCAGGCCACAGCTAACCCTCTGGGTCTTCCTACTTGAAGTCTTCTATATCATAGACTATTGAAGGTCTCTCTTCTCCACACTTTCTGGATTCCTGACCACAGGTATATGTAAGCATAATAAAATGGTTGCTGTTTCATGGCACGTTTGAGGTGTTGTGTTATGTGGCAGTAGAGTTCAGAACAGGAGAAAGACAAGCTCTTTCTTAGAGTAGGATGCCAACTAATCAACACAGACAGAAATGTCAAGTTAGTACAGTGGTCCTCAAACTTTTTGGTATCAGAGATTGATTTCATGTAAGACAATTCTTCCATGGACTGGGGTTTGGGGGGTGGAAATGGTTTTTGGATTTTCAAGCACATTACATTGATTGTGCACTGTATTTCTATTATTATTACATTGTAATATATAATGAAATAATTATATAACTCACCATAATGCAGAATCAGTGGGAGCCCTGAGCTTGTTTCCCTACAACTAGATAGTCCCATTGGAGGTGATGGGAGACACTTCATTCCATAATCAAGTTTTGGTTGCTGTCACTGCAGAAAACTATACTTCACAAAGATAGGATGTTGGAAACAGAAGTAGGCTTTTCAGTGATGATTTGATAAGAGGCAGAGCTCAGACAGTAATGTGAGTGATGGGGAGTGGCTATAAATACAAAGAAAGCATCGCTGTATTGCCTGCTGCTCACCTCCTAGGTACCATGGGCCTGTAGCCTGAGGGTTGGAGACCCCTGGGTTAGAAATTCATCACTTGGAAGCCACCAGAAAAATACATGATACAGGTAAGAATCATCAAAGGATGCTAAAACTAGTAGGTGAAAATTTGTTAAGGAATGGCTTATTAACAACCTGTCAACACCCTTGCAAAGGGAAAATAGTAATTTTACAGGGGAGAAAACTGGCACAAGCCATCTTAACCATCCAATCAAAGTAACATTACCAGTACTGGGACACATCAACACCACACACACTTAACATGATGCATTGAAAAGGAAAAATATAATATCTGTGAAGCTCTTGCCAAAAATGTGTAACCTGACTATAATCATGAGAAAACACCAGACAGACCCTTACTGAGGCACATTCTGCAAGACAACTGACCTGCATTCTTAATGTCATGATTATAAAAAGCAAAAAAGTCTGGACACGGTGGTTCACACCTGTAATCCCAGTGCTTTGAGATGCCGAGGTGGAAGGATCGTTTGAATGCAGGAGTTCCAGACCAGCCTGGGCAACATAGCCAGACTGTGTCTCTGCAAATAATATAAAAGTTAGCTGGACGTAGTGGTGATTGTAGCCCCAACTTCTGGGGAAGCTGAGGCGGGAGGATCACTTGAGCCTAGGAGTTCAAGGCTACAGTGAGCTATGATCACACCACTACACTCTAACCTGGGCAACAGAGTGAAACTTTGTCTCTAAAAAAGAAAAGAAAAGAGAAGAAAAAAGACTGAGACACTTTTGGTTAGAAAAACATACCAACTAAATGCAAAACATGATTCTGAAGCAGAAAGAAAAGCTTAAACAATTTTTGCTCCAAAAGATATTATTGGAAAGATTAATAAAATTGGAACATGAACTGTAGGTTAGATAATAGTATTGAACCAATGTTAATATCCTGATTTTGTTAATTACATTGTGGTTTTGTAAGAGACTGCTCTTGTTATTAGAAAACACACACTGAAGTATTTAGATGTAAAAGGCCATCATGTCTTCAACTTACTCTTAAAATGTTCAGAAAAATAATATATATAAAATAAAAGCAGTTACCTGTTAAAAACAGATGAGACTAAAGTAGTAGGTAATATTGTGTGATTTATACAACAACAATGGTTTAGTATTCACTGAACAATATATCTTTAAAATTTATAAATCAATATATAAAAGAACTGCAAAAAGAAATTATACAGCTGCTAAGTAGACAATTTTATAATTTTTAAAAAATACTTGTTTACTATTTTATATTATCACTTCTGTCTAGACCTTTACTACCCACAGTATGTTTTTTAAACCAGAGATATTGGTATTGTCTAGAAGATTATTTGATATACAGAATCAAAGACTCCACCTAGGATCTACTGAAACAGAGCATTTTAACAAGATTCCCAGGTGTTCCTCACACATATTAATGTTTGAGAGGCTCTGTTCAAACTTAGGCAATTTTATAAATTAAAAGCTAGACCCCGGTGTCAGATTCCTAGAAGGGGGGGGGAAGACCAAGAAGACTAAAGACTATACAAATTTTGAACAACATAACCAACAAATTTTATTTAATAAGTAAAAACATACAGGATCCTGCATACAATATATGGAAAATGTGCACCTTTTCAAGCAAACATGAATAGCTTTTAAAAAGTTGCCCACAGAGTGTAAACTAGTGCAACCTCTGTGGAAAGCAGTGTGGCAATTCCTAAAAGCTCTAAAAATCGACCTTCCATATGACCTCGCAATCTCTCTACTGGGAATATACCCTGAAGACCTCAAATCACTCTATAAAAAAGATACCTGCGCACATATGTTTATTGCAGCATTGTTCACAATAGCAAGAACCTGGAAACAACTATGCTGCCCATCAAAAGAGGACTGGATTAAAAAAATGTGGTACATATACACGATGGAATACTACGCAGTCATAAAAAAGAACAAAATCATGAATTTCGCAGCAACCTGGATGGAACTAGAGTCTATAATACTGAGTGACCTCTCACAGAAACAAAGATCTGAGTATCACATATTCTCTTTCATATAATGGACCTTGAACATCCAATGTAATACTATAAGAAAATGAAT
>NW_007246936.1:14069-26617 GCF_000164805.1 Carlito syrichta
AGACACCAGGTCTGACAAAGGCTTAACATCCTGGATCTACAAGGAACTCAAATGTGCTGAAAAGAAAAAAAACAAACAACCGCATTATAAAATGGGCAAAAGATATGAACAGACACTTCACAAAAGAGGACATCTGAGCAGCCAACAAACACATCAAGAAATGTTCAACCTCACTAATCATCAGGGAGATGCAAATCAAAACCACACTGAGATACCACCTAACTCCAGTCAGAATGGCAATTATCAACAACTCAAAAAATAACAGCTGCTGGAGAGGGTGTGGCGAAAAGGGAACACTTCTACACTGTTGGTGGGAGTGTAAACTAGTGCAACCTCTGTGGAAAGCAGGCGATTCCTAAAAGCTCTAAATATCAACCTCCCATATGACCCCGCAATCCCCCTACTGGGAATATACCCTGAAGAACTCAAATCACTCTATAAAAAAGATACCTGCACACGTATGTTTATAGCAGCATTGTTCACAATAGCAAGAACCTGGAAACAACTATGCTGCCCATCAAAAGCGGACTGGATTAAAAAAATGTGGTACATATACACAATGGAATACTACGCAGCCATAAAAAAGAACAAAATCATGAATCTTGCAGCAACCTGGGTGGAACTGGAGTCTATAATACTGAGTGACTTCTCACGGAAGCAAAGATCCGAGTATCACATGTTCTCACTCATATAATGGACCTTGAACATCCAATGTAATACTATAAGAAAATGACTGACGGTACTGGGAAACTATGGGGGAGAGGGGGATGGGATTAACAGTCACAAATATTTGTCTGGGGATGGGGAAACACCTCTTATCAACAGGGTGCCTAAATGAAACGTAATTGTACACCTAACCCTTAACTGTACCCCACAAAATCATAATAAAAAATATTGATTAAAAAAAAAAAGTTGCCCACATTCTAGGCAACAAAAGAAGTCTCAACAAATTCCAAAGACTATTTCACTAACTACAATTGTTTAACCAAAGAGTAATACATCAGAAATTAATTTTTAAAAAATAGCCAAAGTAATACCTTTTCCCTTCCCCAAATACAACTGGAAACTGAAGGGCAAACACAGTTGTAAATACTTAATGGGTTAAAGAAGAGAACTTAATGGAAATTATGAAATATTTAGCATGGATTAGAAATAACTCAAATAAGAATGTCCCTAAAAAAAAGAGCAGGGGAAATTTTCTGCATTTAAACACATATTTGGAAACAAGAAAATCTGAAAATTAATTAACTAAGCATTCAACTCAAGGAAACTATGAATAACAATAAAATATCCTCAAAGAGAGCAAGAGATGTAGAAAGCAGGAAGTGAAATGCACAGAAATGGGAAGAGGATAGGGGGATTAACTCCATTTGTATAAATGGGACTCAAGTCAAATTAGTCAAATTGATGGGTGAGGATGCGTGTTTTGTTTATTTATTTATTTTTGCTATTATTTAATTTATTTTCTTTATCAATATTTTTTATTATGGTTTTGTGGGGTACAGTTAAGGGCTAGGTGTACAATTACGTTTCATTCAGACACCCTGTTGATAAGAGGTGTTTCCCCATCCCCAGACAGATATTTGCTACTGTTAATCCCACCCCTCCCATAGTTTCCCAGTACCGTCAGTCATTTTCTTATAGTATTACATTGGATGTTCAAGGTCCATTATATGAGTGAGAACATGTGATACTCGGATCTTTGTTTCTGTGAGAGGTCATTCAGTGAGGATGCGTGTTTTGTGAACATCTGTTTTAATTCAGAATTATATCGAGACATTTTCTATGTTTGACTAGATATTGGGCTTTGTGATTACACCTGCCAGGCAAGAGCACTACAGCTTATTCCCTAGGTTAAAACCTTGGAAATACTTGCTTCTCACCCCTTTACTAGCATGCTATTGCAGGCATAGGCTTATTGACCATTTATTATGGTTTCCCATGGGTGTCTTGACTCTGGACTTTGGCATAATAACAAGTTCTCACCTTCTCTGAATAATTTGTTCAGAAAATTTACCGTTCTATTTTCTCCAAATGAATGTTCCCACTTCCACTACCAACCATATGCAAACTCAAGGTATGAAGCTAAACTGAAGTCTCTAAGTTTTGTCACCAGAGTACAAGAATATTCCTTGGAATTTAAAATTCTTGATTCACAAAGCTATCTGGTAACAAATCTACTGCTTTTACAATAGTAAATATTTAGATTTATATTATAATTCAAACTGAGTGGCATCTGCTTTTTCAGCTGGAAGCATTATCTTAATAAAAAAATTTGGTTTCCAAAAGTAAAACTTTATTTCAAGATTGGATTTCTCTATAATTTCAGTGACTGAGAGAATACATCAAACCAGATATTATGTTCAAGTCAGTTATTACATTTTATGGATAGTTGTTTCTAGTACATAAAGAATGAATAAATCAACCAAATCAATATGTGTTTATTTACCAGGCTAGGTTTTCACTACTGTTCAAAAATATATTATCTAGCACTGTTGCCTAATATACTCTGAGAATATTGTTTCCCTCTATGTTTTCTGATGTAATCTGGAAAAATAAAAACCAGAAGCAAACACAATTCTGTCATTCTATTTTTGTTGGAAGCAATGCCGTCATTATTTGGTTTGGGAAAATAAAGGCAGCATTTCAGATTTGGAAAATATTCCAGACTTAAAAATAATATTTGTCAGTGTGAAGAGAAGGGCTAGTGTGGAGTCCTCCTGTCTAGGCAGAATAAACCAGTTCAGTTACAGTTAGATTTTCCTCTGCTTATGTAATCAAATAAATCTTAATCATATGTGGAGCTAATTGTAAGAACATTAAAAACTAATGACATAAGAACAGGTTTTGACAGAATGCTGTTAGAAATGAATTCTTGAGAGAATCATATGATAGAGTGAGTGGTTACAAGTTCAGCTTCTGAATCAGGCACACCTTATTCTTTCCATACATAGCTTGGATTCTTATCAGCTGTATGGCCTTACTTTTCAAATCTCTAAAGTGGGAATGATAACAGTATCTGAGTGATTAGCTTGCTGTGAAAATTAAATGAGACAAATAAAATGTATAAGGATTGGAGTTCTATGCCTGGCTTCACTCCTACTCTCATGTGGTTGACCCTCTAATGAGGAGAACAGAGTTTAGACAATTCATTAGAACTGAAGTGAGGGTTAGGAAAGATGTAGGAAGAGAAAGTCTCTTACTACATAGCTAATTTCTCCAAAAGAAGAAGGCTGTTGCACACACTGAGAAAAGTTAATAATTTCCAAATTCTAAAAGTCCTGAACCTGTGACTGATTTAGGTGTGGAGCCACAGCGTATCATATGGACCAGAGGAGCTGCTCCACACACCAGGGTAAAGAGGTTGCCTATAAATTCAGACTAACTAATAAAGGAGGTGGGTTGGGAAGGCAGGAATTGTTAGCCAGCGAGGCAATGCACTAATGCACCATAAAATATACTGAGGTCTGCATTTATTGTCCCCTTGGTAGGCATAAAGCTATTGTTGAATTATTGGTTGTGACAGAGATGGAAAGTGCTATAGTAACATAATATATATTATATACAAACACCAGCATATACACCCTTGAATATATAGGCAGATGCCTCTATTTGATCTCATTTCTTTAATTTTACTTGGTCTGAAGAGGTAGGACTTAAAGCACAGTAAATCATTTCAGTCATTTCAGGGCACTTATCTCAGAGCAATGCTACCTCTTTAGCTTAAAACCACTCTGATTACTCCCAATGCTTACTAGGAAAAAAAGAGAAAGAAAGCAAAACACTTAGCCAAATGTTCCCCCATTCTCTTGAGATTCATCTTTCTAAAAGTAGATGGCAGAAACATTGACTTTGAATAATATAATGGTGCCATAGGATTTTAATATTTAATTCCAAGTTCTAAATGAGGAAAGAATTTGGCTTGTGAACAATAATGGCCCTTTGAATTTTCTTTCTATTTTACTTAATTTTATATTGGCCTGCAAAAACTTGGAACATTCTCTGGGCAAGGTAAGAGATTACTTTTTTTTTTTTTTTGTAGATGTTAAAACAAAAGTGAGTAAGCAGCTAAAGTTCCACCCCAACTCACTGAGTACAGTAGAAGGTAGTAAACATCCAGGTTATAAAATGAGAAAGATTTGTGTTTTAATTCTTCTCTACTATCTATGAATTGCATGAATCTGAGTAAGTTATGGAAACTCTCAAAGCCTCAGTTTTCTTATCTGTAAAATGTAAGTAGTATTACCTACTTGATGGGGTTGTGACGATTTAAAGGAGCTAATACCTGAAAGTGCTCAGCATAGAGCCTCATATATAGTAAGTTCTCAACAAATGATCATGGTTATTATTACCAATCTTATCGATATTAATCTCTACTTCTCCCCCTAGGAATGTGAATAGCAAGTACCCCTAACAATGAAGAGTAGTGAGATCACACTCTCAGTTCTCCATAGTTCTAGAAGCAGTCAAATCACTAAATAATAATAGGTATATGAATTAGGATTGTTTTGATCTACTTAAAGCAAAAATGGAATTTATTGGAAGGGGTATGAGTAGCTTGTGAAACTGAATAATGTACTGTAGAAGTCATTTACATCAGAAAATAAAACTGGGTCAAGAAGCATACCTGCATAATCAACGTTTGTATACCTAACCCTGAACTGTACCCCACATCTTTATAATTTAAAAAAAAAACCAAAAAACTGGGGTCTTGAAAATCACCAGGTACATCTCTGCCTAACTCTATTCTCTGCTTGTTAGCCTATTTTCTGCTATTATTGAATAACCTTTTCTTTGCAGCATAGATCACGGCTACTGGCAACTTCCAGGGCCGTAGGCTTAACAGCTTAGAAACCAGTGAGAAAACAGAGCCTTTCTCTCTTAGCTTCTACTTGAAACATTCTGGGGAAAGACTGTGGAATTCACCAGATGCTTTTTTCTTGGACCAATCACTGGGATAAGAAATTGGAGTACTGTGATTGGTCTAGCCTGGACCATAAGTCCATCTCTGTTACTAAAGCAGGTATACCATGTGCCTGCCCAGATGTAGGATGGAGTAGGGGTTAGGGGTGGAATCTCTATAGACAAATATTCTAAACTCTTTATAGACAAAAAACTAGAACCCTGAAACAACCAGACATTTTTCAAAGTTAGCTGGGCATGGCTTTCATGATGAGATGTTCTCAGATGACTGGAGGAAGGATTCTCTTCATTTACACTCAGGTAGAATGCCATCAGTCAAAACAATTCAACATACTTTATTAAGCGTTCACCGGCACTCCAGCAGGAAGTTGTCCTAATTGGATTCTCTATGTTTGAAAAAGGAGATGGAGCATAAGCGTATAGATAGAGACACAGAGATTGCAATTTGCATCCTTTGGAACTTATCATTTTTCTGACTCTAATCAGACACTCTGAATTTGCTTGTGAGAAGTTATGTGAGCATGGGTGATTTTCTGTAAACATGGGAGATATCATTGACCACCTTAGCAGTCTCAGCCATGATTAAGTGGAAGCTGAGAAAAACCTCAAATTTTGCACAGGACAGGACTCAGGCTGAGGAGAAAAGGCATCATTTCACTTTCAGTTTTGCCTCTGAGCTCCCCTCCTTTTTATTTTCTAGGTCCCCACAGGATTCTACCCAGCCTTTGAGTAGCTTGGTCTTATTTCTCAACTTGTTGTCAGTTCCCAGGCTGAAACACTCTGGAAGATGTGCCCGGGGTGTTTTGAATGTGTGAGGAGCCACAGAATAAACAAAAACTTTTTCTAGGTTTAGCAATTATAAATATGACTTATGATTAAGACATACATCCAAATACAATGGAATGGAGTTTAAGCACGGGAGATTTTAAGGTTATTTTGTTTTTTTTTGTCTATGTCCTTGGTTCTCTAGGGGTGGGGTTTGTCAACTATTAGGGGTATCTTAAATGGAAAGTTTGAGAAGCATGGGGGAACTAACTACTTTTACCCAGAACTTACCTCTGACATCTGCAGAAGAAAATCATCCTACTTACAATTAGGCTCTTTTTTGGTCTTACAAATTTCATAAAGTTTGTTTCCTTTCTTGAAGTGATTGTAGAAATAGGAAAACTATCAGTTACCTTATTCTTTTGCCTTGATATTCCAGGGTAAACAACTCGGAGAACTTTCACTTTTTTAAAAAAATCAAACCAATTTCACTCTTCCCTTTCCTTTCATCTTATCTATTGCTTTTCTTACAATGTGTCCCAGTTTCCTTTAAATACAGAATCTAGAAATGTAAAATTTAAGAGTTTAGAAGAGATCTAAGAGATTTACTTATGAATTCAGCACCTGAAGTCCACAAAGGGGGAGTGACAAGATGCAAATCACACAGATCATCAGTGTGACAGAAGCAGAACCAGGTTTCTGATTCTCAGTCCAGTGCTTTTTCCATGACCTCTGACCTCCACAGCAACTATCCCCAAAGGAGTTTGGCTTATGTTCAAGTTTTTGAGATTTTACTTCTCTGCTTTTGGACGTTGGCCATTAATGAACATTATGTCAGGTTATATTGTTGTCTCAAAAGATTCAGAATGTATTTGTTCATCTTTCCTTGTTTATGTTGACTTTTGTGACTTCCCTGACATCTATAAGGTTTTCAGCCTATTTTGAGCAACCTTCCTCATTTTGGTGACACCTGCAGGAATGTGTAGAGTCTTCTCTCCTGTTCTAAATTATAGAATTTGTGCACACGAGTCTCTAATTTGGCAAAGCTTCTCAAGCCAGTTTCACTTTAAACACCTTTGGATTTGACTTATTTTAAGATTTCATAAAATTCTCTGGTGACACCACCCAGGCCTGGTGCTTTTTTGTGGCTGAGCTTTTGGCAAACATTCTTATTTTTTTAAAAATGGAAACTGATGTGCTTGTAAGTTTTGTCTTTACTGGGATTAGTTTCACTTATGATCTTTAAGATATGCATCAATAGTTATGTCTTTTTTGTCACTTCTTATTTCATGCATTCTTCATTCCACCTTTCAAAACATTTGGTTAGCTATTGTTACATACATTTTGTTGACTTAGTCCCCAAAAAGTTTGTTTATTTATTTGCTTGTTTTTTTACTGGCTCACCACTATTTTTGTTTTCTGACTCATGAACTTCTTATATATTTATTAATGACTTCATTCTGCTGTCTTATGTTATAGTTTGCTGTTCTATATCTAGCTTTTTGAATTATTCATTTAGCTGTTTCATTTTTTAATTTTATTTAATGCTAGGAATTTTGCTCTGAAGCTATTTTTCTTTAAGGCTATGTCCTACAGATTCTGATGTGTTTTGCTTTCATTATTATTTTCTAGGATTTCTAGAAAATTTTGTTTTGTATCTCCTCATTGTCCCAAGGGTTGTATAATACACTTATTAGCATATGTCTGTCTAGTTCTTTTTATGTATTTTTAATAATAAAAGTCTTTTTATTTCAAAATATTTCTGAGTTATTTTGTTTGATGTGCATTTCTTTATGCAGCATTGAACTGGTTTTCCTCAACCTGTCTTAAAATATTTTTTCTTTATAGATGATGTAAGTGCATTTAGATTGTGACTATAATTTATTTGTCCCTGGTTTGTCATCATGCTTTATATTTTGTATGTTACATAAATGCATATCATGTTTTATGAATACCAAATAAAACATTTCAGTAGATGGGTTACTTTTTCTTTCTCATTCTGTGGTATTGAAGAAAGTATGTATTTTTGTTCTAGTGGTTATCACAAAATGAAAACTTTTATTATATATTACTTTTCATTATCTCTTATTTAGGTATTTATATATTGTTTCTTAGTTTCCTAACATGAGCCTATTGAAATTAGTTATTAATTATTTCTTCTCATTGCCTTCCTCCTGCCCACAAATTATTCCTTGGGGTTCTAAATTTGTGATCCAAAATAAATATCCATTGCATGATTATTTTAGTTTCAAGTATATTATTTTATTCTTTCTTAATAACCAGAGACAATCAGAGACCTTATTCTATTTCCACTAACTATCTTTCTATTCTCTCAATTTTAGTTAGCTGTGCTAGATGAAAAACTTTAGACCAAACTTTAGATCAATTAAATATTAATATAACAGAGTCTAATTGCACACAGAATGATTCATCCATTGAACAACCTCCCTAATCCCAATAGAGAGAGGTACCAGGGAAATTCTGGCACTGCCCCATGGTCAGAAAGGATTTATGGACAGAAAAGGGAACTTGACATAGAGAAAATGGAAATGAGGTACAGAAATAGTTTGATTAGGTGTAGTTCAGCATTGCCTTACTTGAATACAGTTTGAACAGTTGGCTACCTTTGATTGACTACAACTCAGTGATTGGCAAAAAAGTAGGTTACAGTCTATTTACACATCCAGGCAGGGGAAATATTCACCATATGAAAAGCTATGAAGAAACCCTAGTGCATTTTAAGATATGAAGGAAGCAGCTTTAGGCTCAGCCGAATTTAACAGTTGAATTATTCCTATAGTGTTAGAGCATATGACACTTATGAGTATAGGTTTGTCTCCCTTTCCCCTATATTTTAGTTTTAGTTCTTTCATTGCCTACATTTAATGTTAACCACTCGTTGAAACTTCCATAACAATTTTGCAGTTTCCTGAAATTTGGTCTATGGTAGATTCCTGCATGTCTGTAACTGGTTGACTGTGGTCTTTGTACTTAAAGACTAGTTTGGCTAAAGTTAAAATCCTTGGCTCACACTCCTCCATGAGAATGTTGCCTCAATTAAAATATTACTGCAAGAATTCTGATGTTAATTTAATTTATTTTTTTTTGCCTTTCTTTGACATACATGATTTGAACTTCCTGGGTTATGCTCAAGAAATATTTTATTTTTATTTAAAACCCAATGATTCTATTGAAATATTTGTCAGTATTGAATATTACAAGTCAACTTTTCAAGTTAGGGAATTGGCTATCAATATAAATACATATTAAAATGTATGTTTTTTAAGATGGTGACGGGGCAGCCTGGTCAATGAGACCCTCCTCAAAGGAGAACACAGAGGGTCTCTGGCTCTCTCCCCGGGGGCTGAGGATCTCAACATAGGCAGCCTGCCCTTCACACGGAGCTCAGCCGTCACCACTGCTGGGGCATTGCAGTGGTCTGGACAGCCACTGCAGCCGTAGACACAGCAGCCGCCGGCACTGCCATGGCCTCCATGGCGGCCATAGCGCATTGCGCCACCCATGCCTGAGGTGATCCATAACTTCAGTCCTTGAAGCCCCTGCAGGCAAGATCTGCTGGGATCGCTGCCACCTCTGCTGCCACCGTGATGTGCTGCCAGCTGTGATTCTCCTCCCGTGTGCCCTGAGGCAGGCTCCCATCTCTGGCCTCTGCCCGACTCCTGTTCGGCTCCACCCCCTCTGGGGCTATGAGATAGCACCACCTGCTGGCGATTCAAGGTAACAACACTGAAACGGGACAAACAAGCTTGAAAAACAGACACAGGCCAGATTTGAATGGTGAACTGAGGATGATCTGAACTGTCCTTCACAGCAGACCAGGGGCAACTGACCCTAACTGTGAACAAATTTACCAGCTTGAGAAGACAGCTAGAAATCAGAGCTGAAAGGACATTGGATTTAAACAAAAAGTCTCAGTGTGTTTTATTGGTTCTGTTAGTTTAATGACTTGATTCTATTCCCACTGTTTTGTTCCTTTTTTTCTCTTCCTTTTCTTCTCTTTTCTCCTCTCTGTAAACCATATATTTGTATAGAGGAACAGCACACCAATAAGGTGGTTGGTTAGCTTGTATGTTAGCACCATTGTATGTTTTTTTTTGTATGGGAGTTGGTTAGTCTGTAGCTGTGGTCTCTTGTTTTTATCTGTTTCAGTTTAGATCTCTCTCTCCATTTGTTGGTACACTCATCTGTTTCCCCCCTTACTCCTCTCTCTCTCCATCCCCCTCTTCCCCCCACTGCTCCACTCTCTACCCTCTGCTAACCTCATTTTATATCAAGGAGTAAACCTACAGCCCCACTACATGGACAGATTCCAAGGCAGTGGGAAGTGGGTTTCAGATTATCCATACACCTGTCGGCAGATACCAGGACCTGCAGATAGATTTTGAATCACAGCTCCCGCCTTAAGTAAATCTCAAAACTGCAAAAAGGACCACCCCCGACTTACAGTGCAACTCCAGAAATGAACAAAGTAAGAGGGCATACATAAAGAAGAATAGGAGATTGAACAAACAGAAGTAAAAGCAACCCCTCTACTCCTGAATAACAGAATTAAAGAAGACGGTGACTTGGAGAGAAGGAGAAAGAAGGGAGGGAAAAAACCACACAAATGAGAAAAACCAAAAGAAGAATATAGGTCTCACACAGACCTCTGGGAGATCAGACACTGAGAAAACAGACTCCGAATACAAACAATGAAGACCCCCAGAATGACTGGTCACATGCAACAAACCCAGACATCAAGACATTAATAGAGAGAATTTAAAAAATTGAGGAGAGACCTGAGGAAAATAGGAAGGAGCTGATGTCAGAAATAACAGCAGTAAAGAATACTGTGATGGAAATAACAAACTAATAAGAATGGGAAGCAGAATTAGCCAAGCAGAAGAAAGAATCTCAGAGCTTGAAGACCAAAACACAGAACTAACCCAAACTGTCAAAAGCATAGAAAAGAAGCTCAAAAAGACAGAACAAAACCTTCAAGAGATGAATGATCACTTCAAGAGACCAAACCTAAGAGTAATTGGCCTTCCTGAGGCACAGAAACAGAGGCCACACTGGAACAAACATTTCATGAAATCATTCAAGAAAACTTCCCTCATCTCATCAGTGATGAAAAAATTCAAACACAAGAGATTCAGAGAACCCCTGCAAGACAACAAATGAGAAGACCAACTCCCAGACAAATATTTCGCCTAAACAAAGTAGGTATAAAAGAAAAAATCCTAAAGGGAGCAAGAGAAAAAGGTCAGACTACCTACCAGGGAAGACCAATTAGAATAGCAGCAGATTTATCTACAGAAACCCTCCAGGCTAGGAGAACTTGAGCCCTATCTTCAAAATTCTAAAAGATAAACAATTTCAACCGAGAATAACCTATACAGTCAAGCTAAGCTTAATCAGTGAGGGAGAATTGAAATCTTTCCCAGATATCCAATCTCTAAGAAACTATGCTGCCACCAGACCACCTCTACAAGAAGCACGTAAGAAAGTATTGAACACAGAAGAAAAGGAAAAAAGAACAACAACGTTATTCACAAGAATACAGGCAAAAGATTAAAAACACACATGATCCAACTCTAAAACCAAAAGAAAGACAACACAAAACAGGAAGAACAAAAAGTCTGTAAGAACATTATGATAGAGATCAACTCTCACATTTCAATAATTAGTTTGAATGTGAACAGACTAAATGCACCACTGAAAAGACATAGAATGGCAAAAATGGATAAAATATCACCAGGCAACAATCTATTGCCTTCAAGTCACTCACTTCACTAGAAAGGACACTCACAGACTCAAAGTAAGAGGATGGGAAACAAATTTTTAGGCGAATGGAACACAAAAGAAAGGAGGAGTCACGATCTTAATCTCAGACAAAATACCCTTTAAGCTAACAAAAATTAAAAATGATACAGAAGGCCACTACATAATGATAAAACATTCAATCCATCAACAAGAAATATCCATCCTAAACATGTATGCATCCAACACAGGAGCACCAACTTTCATAAAGCAGCTCCTATGTAAACTTAAAAAAGATATCAACTCTAATACCATCATAGCTGGGGAATTTAATACCCCACTCACAACCCTAGACAGATCATCAGAACAAAAAATCAGCAACGAGAGATCTGAAACCTCAATGTAACTCTTGATCAAATGGACTTAATTGATACCTACAGAACCCTCCATCCAAAGGCCACAGAATACACATTCTACTCACCATCGCATGGAACGTACTCTAACATTGACCACACACCTGGCCATAAATCAAGCATAAGCAAATTTAAAAGGACCGAAATTTTACCATGCACCTTCTTGGATCACAGTGGAATAAAAATAAGCATTAACACCAACAAGGTCCCCACAAAACCCCAAAGACATGGACACTAAATGGCATGATGTTAAACAACTCTTGGGTCAGTGATGAAATCAAAACAGAGTTTAAAAGATACCTGGAAACAAATAAAAATGAAGAAACATCTTACCGAAATCTCTGGGACGCCTTGAAAGCTGTAGTAAGAGGGGAATTTATATCCCTACAAATGCACATGAAGAAAATGGAAGAATCACAAATTAACAGACTAACAAGCCACCTAAGAAAGCTGGAAAAGCAAGACCACAAAAACCCTAATTTCAGCAAAAGAATCCAGATCGCCAAAATAAAAGCCCAAATCCAGGACATAGAAGACAAAAAGATAATACAAAAAATCAATGAAACAAAAAGTTGGTTCTTCAAAAGGATAAACAAGATTGATGATCCCCTAGCTAGACTGACTAAGAAAAAGAAAGAAAAAGCCCAAATAAACACAATCAGAAACACAAAAGATGAAGTCACA
>NW_007246936.1:26659-46789 GCF_000164805.1 Carlito syrichta
GAAATTGACTACATAATAAGAAAACTACCTACAAAAAAAAGCCCTGGACCAGATGGATTTACAGCAGAATCCTACAAGACATTTAAAGAGGAGCCGATACCAATCCTACTGAAAGTATTTCAGGTGATTGAGAAAGAT
This sequence comes from Carlito syrichta, assembly GCF_000164805.1. Lineage (NCBI taxonomy): Eukaryota > Metazoa > Chordata > Mammalia > Primates > Tarsiidae > Carlito > Carlito syrichta. The sequence continues at coordinate 26,798 of NW_007246936.1, forward strand.
GGAACTCTCCTCAAATCATTTTATGAAGCTAACATCACATTGATACCAGGTTACTGAATAGGTTCTCAATAATAAACAAACAGAAACCCAAGCCAGGTAAAGACCCAACAAAGAAAGAGAATAACAGGCCAATATCTTTGATGAACATAGATGCTAAAATTCTCAACAAGATCCTAGTGAACAGGATTCAACAACACATTTCAAAAATCATCCATCATGACCAAGTAGGTTTCATCCTTGGGATGCAAGACTGGTTCAACATTCATAAAACCATAAATGTAATTAAATACATCAAACATAAAACCATAAATGTAATTAAATACGTCAAAACAAAAACCACATGATCATATCATTAGATGCAGAAAAAGGTTTTGATAAAATCCAGCACCCCTTCTTGATAAAAACCCTTGAACACCTAGGCATACGAGGAACATACCTCAAAATAATAAAAGCCATCTATGAGAAACCCACAGCCAGCATACTCCTAAATGGACAAAAATTGGAACCATTTCCCCTGAGAACTGGAACAAGACAAGGATGCCCACTCTCACCCCTCCTGTTCAATATAGTATTGGAAGTCCTGGCTAGAACAACCAGAGAAAAGAAGGCAATCAGGAGTATCCAAATAGGAAAAGAGGAAGTCAAGTTATTTCTCTTTGCAGATGACATGATCGTGTACCTTGAAAACCAAAGAGAATCTGTCAAAAACCTCTTTACACTGATAAAGGCCTTTGGCAAAATCTCAGGATATAAAATAAATGTGCAAAAGACAATCACATTTCTTTACACCAATAATAAACAAACAGAAACCCAAATAAAACCACAATTCCATTCACAATAGCCACAAAAAAATGAAATACCTTGGCATCTTCCTAACCAGAAACGTGAAAGACCTTTACAATGAAAATTACAAAACACAGCTCAAAGAAGTCAAAGATGACACAAACAAGTGGAAAAATATCCCATGCTCATGGATTGGAAGAATCAACATTGTGAAGATGTCCATCTTACCTAAGGCAATCTACAGATTTAATGCAATACCCATCAAATTACCAGCAACATTCTTCTCAGACCTAGAAAAAACAACACAGGAATTCATATGGAAACACAAACGGACAAGAATAGCCAGAACAATCCTTAGCAAAAAAAGCAAAGCAGGTGGTATCACATTAGCAGACTTCAAACTTTACTATAAAACGACAATAATCAAAACAGCTTGGTACTGGTACAGGAACAGGCATATAGATCAACGGAATAGAGTTGAGATTCCAGAAGCAAAATCTCAGTTTCTTAACCAACTCATCTTCGACAAACCTCCACCACCTACCACTGGGGAGAGGAGAACCTATTCAGTAAATGGTGCTGAGAAAACTGGCTGATCACATGCAGAAGGTTGAAACAGGACTCCTATCTATCCCCATACACAAAAATTAACTCTAAATGGATCAGAGACCTAAATGTAAAACCCCAAACCATAAGAACCTTAGAAATGAAGGACATACCCTCATGGATATTGGAGCTGGCATCCAATTCCTGAACAAAACCCAAAACCCACAGGCCATAAGAGAGAAGATAGACAAGTCGGACCTCATTAAACTGACAAGCTTCTGCAAAGCCAGAGAAACCATCAAGAGAGCAGGGAGACAGCCTACAGACTGGGAAAAAGTATTTGTCAACTCCACGTCTGACAAAGGCTTAACATCTTGGATCTACAAGGAACTCAAAAGTGCTGAAAAGAAAAAACAAACAACCCCATTATAAAATGGGCAAAAGATATGAACAGACACTTCTCAAAGGAATCCGAGCAGCCAACAGACACATGAAGAAATGTTCAACCTCACTAATCATCAAGGAGATGCAAATCAAAATCACACTGAGATACCAGCTAACTCCAGTCAGAATGGCAATTATCAATTACTCAAAAAATAACAGTTGCTGGAGAGGGTGTGGCGAAAGGGAAACACTTCCACTGTTGGTGGGAGTGCAAACTAGTGCAACCTCTGTGGAAAACAGTATGGCGATTTCTAAAAGCTCTAAATATTGGCCTCCCATATGACCCCACCCACCATCCCCCTACTGGGAATATACCCTGAAGAACTCAAATCACTCTATAAAAAAGATACCTGCACACGTATGTTTATCGCAGCATTGGTCACAATAGCCAAGAATCTGGAGGCAACCATGCTGTCCATCAAGAGGACCGGATTTTAAAAATGTGGTACGTATACATGATGGAATACCTCGCAGCCATAAAAAAGAACAAAATCATGAATTTCACAGCAACCTGGATGGAAGTAGAGTCTATAATACTGAGTGACCACTAACAGAAACAAAGATCTGAGTATCACATGTTCTCACTCATATAGTGGACCTTAAACATCCAATATAATACTATAAGAAAATGACAGACAGTGGGAAACTATGGGGAGGGAAGCGGAAGGGAGATGGGATTTATGGTAGTCAATATCTGTCTGGGGACGGGGAGACACCTCTTATCAACAAGGGTGCCTGAATGAAGCATATTGGTATGCTTAACCCTTAACTGTACCCCAGAATATCATAATAAAAAATATTGATTATAAAAAAATAATAAAATCAAATCAAATCTATGTTTTTTAACGTTTGTTATCATGGTCACATTTCCTTGGATTATAGTTTAAATATTTGTTTAATATTAATATTTCCTTGGGGACTCTACTAAAATGTACATCAACTCTCCCTTGACTTGTTTCTTTAGCTATCACTTACTCTAGAAGACTTTATTTATGTTTTTTTTATGTTAATTTTATTTTACCTATCTATTTCCCACAATTCATTCCCTTTCTGTGCTATTGACTGCATTTATTGTCTCTTGCTTTTAAAATTTGTTTTCGTATTTCTTCTAATTTCATCTTTACCTTGGAAACATCATTTTATATACTTTCAAAAATTTCAATCATCATCCTTTTACATCTTTCTGTTGTCTAGAGATATAATTTTTAAACTGTTCTATTTATTATTTTTGCTAGTTTTTAAAGACTAATTATTTCCTTAATTGATTTTATTTCTGTGGGAGTCATCTTATACAAGAGCCACCATGTGTTAACCTCCTGCTGATCCATGGGCGCCTACAATCAAAGTCAAACAACAACCAATCAGAACTGGCATGCTTTGATCCCTCATTTGCATGGTGGGAACTCTAATGCATGATTGGAATCTAACCCTAACCTAAAAGGAGGTCAACTGCACTAAGAAGCCTCTGGCTCGGTGCAGGCAGAATTTTTTTCCTTTTTTTTTCCTTCTCTGACTCTCTTGTGTTTGGTTGGTGGCATCTCTAGTGAGTGCATTTCTATAGCTGCCCTGCCCATTGCCTCCTTGCAGTGTGTTCAATAATCCTATCCTTCTCTACTCTAATCTGACTTGGGTGATTGTTTTCACCACCCATGACTCCAGCCAACCAGTTGCTACCCGTGAAAAGTTCCTTTAAAAACTTAGGTAAGAGGTTTCAACTGCTTTGAGGTCACACTTATTTTTGGTATGTTCTTATTGCCTTGTGAAACATTATTAGGTTCATCGTCTATTTTTTGCCTTGTGAAAACTTCTGAGGGTGTAAAGTTATATCCCTTTTTTCTTTTTCATGTTTGAGTGGGATGGGTTTTCCTGGGCTGCTATAAGGAAGTTCTTCTGGAAGGAGTAATAGGTCAGGTGGTTTTCACAGTTTCATATCTTGCGGATTCCTTCCTCTGTTGTTAGGTTAAAAGACTCAATTAAAGGCTTCCTAGAGTCATTAGAGTTAGATCTGATTCAGATCATTGTTCTACCGCAGCCTGTGGTCTTTGCTCCTAAGTCTGTGTTCTCTGAATATGGAGCTTTTGGACTTGTTGAGATTTGTGTTCTCTAGGCGACTATTCCTGCGAGGAAGTCTTCTTTCTTTTTTATCCCTCAGTGTTCTGCTCTGTTGGGCTGTTCTTTCCAGTCACCTTTTCTTAGGGTGAAGCCCTGTCCTTTGGGTGGGAATAGTTTATGGATATTTCTGAATTTCTTGAGAGCTTAGATAATCCAAACACGGACTTTTAATTTATTTTTTTAATAGACAGGGTCTTGCTCTGTTGCCCAGGCTGGAGGGCAGTGACATGATCATAACTTAATGCAGCCTTGAACTCCTGGCCTTAAGTGATCCTCCCATCTCAGTCTCCCAAAGTACTAGGATTAAGGGCATGAGCCAACATGCCTTGCCTAAAACACTGATTTTAGTACATATCCGTGTACAGTATCTTTTGGACTCACTGGCAATTTGAAGGCTCTGAGACCATTTTCCAGTTTTGCTAATCAGCCTTAGCACTCAGAGAAGTAGTCTCTACTTTGGGGAGCAATTTTGGATTTTTTTTTCCATTTCTACATCTGTTTTGGTGACCTTGGTTGTCTCTTCTCATTTCCTGCCACTCTTCCCTCTTAAATCTTTAATTTGTGCAGCTTCTACTATCCTTGGTATCCTGAAATCCCTCAGTCATATTCTGGGGTTCATGCAACACCCCATCACTGGCGGGTATTGATGATGTTATATAGTAAACTAAATCCATGAGTACATTACCAGAAGTTCTAATATAGAAATACAATCAGCATTGTTATCAAAAGCACCATGTAAATTGTTTTCTGTGGCAGTTACTAAATAAAGCAAGCTTTTTATTTAGATTAATTTCAAATTATTTTTCTGTTCATAGTAAAAAAATATATATTTCCACAACAGCTTTCAATCTGCTTATTTATTTATGTCTACACATAATTTTATATTTTGGCACATATGGTGAGTGGGGCATTTTTTTGGAGTGCATACATACAAGTGTGTGCTGTGTCTAGCATTATGATTAGTAACCAAACATTCCATACACCGAGTCTATAATTATATTGTCCTCTATGTCCTCCACCCTATTACACTCAATAAAAAGTTTCTGTGTTCAACTCTTACAGCGTCCTGTGCTTTTCATTTTTGACACTTATCACAAATCGTAATTATATAGCAATTTGTGTACTGTGTTAGTTTCCTAGTGCTGCTATAACAAATTACTGCAAACTTGGTGGCTTAAAACAAGAAATTTATTCTCTCACAGTTCTGAAGGCCAGAAGTCTGAAATCTATGGGTTGGCAGGGCTACACTCCCTCCAGAGACTTTGTGAAAGAGTCTGTTCTTTGCCCCTTCTAGTTTCCGGTGGCTGCAGGCATTCCTTTGTGTCCTGTGGCTTGTCACTCCAGTCTCTGCCTCAGTCTTCCTATCACCTTCTTCGATGTGTGTCTGTCTAATCTCCCACTGCCTCTCTCTTATAACAATGTATGGGATTGCATTTGGGGTCAACCCCAGGATAAGCTCCTCCTCTCAAGAATCTTAACTTAATTACATCATTTGCCATATAAGATGATATTCACAGCTTCTGGGAATTAGGATGCGGGCATATTTTTGGGACTACAATTGAGCCTATTCCACATGCCATTCTCTCCTACCAAATTTCTGACTCTTTTACTAGTTTGTTTCTTTCTTTTGTTTTTGAGTTGGAGTCTCACTCTGTCGCCCAGACAAGTGCAGTGGCATGCTCCAGGCCACCACAGCCTCAACCTGCTGGGCTCTGACGATCCTTCTGCCTCAGCCTTTCAAGTAGCTGGAACTATAGGTGTGTACTACCATGCCCAGCTAATTTTTTTTGATTTATTGTAGTGACGAGGTCTTGCCAAGTTGCCCGGGTGGGTCTCGAACCTGTGGGCTCAGGTTATTCACTCCTTCGGCCTCCCAAAGTGCTGGGATGACAGGCTGAGCCACTGAGCCCGGCCTCTTTTACTAGTTTCTAAGTTCCACAAGATCAAGATCATGGCCTTTTCTCCTGTAGCTCTAGTTCCCAGTATAGTACCCAATTCACACTAGTTAATACGTAGTCATTTAATAAATAAATCCATGAACTGTGTGTTATCGAATGTCTATGTTTAGAGTTAGTCTGAGGTTTTCACCTCAAACAATCTGCTGTACCTGTAATTGTGAGGGAAATATACGCTCTAAAGGATCAGACCACATTTGTATAAGGATATTGTATGATGTACAGGGTAGCTCTGTTTGAACTGCTTTAAGTGTTTCTAGAAGAAGAAGTTAGTGTATGTATATATATTTTACTTACAAAATGAATTTCATTAGTGGAATTACTAATCAAATTCTACAACTCTTTCCAACCCTAGCCCTCATGTTCTTTCTGAACTACTCTCAACTGAACATCTCTTTGTAACCTTCTAGAAATATATGGGAGTTTCAGGGAGGGTGAACGGTGAATAGCGAGATGCATTAAGACTTTTCCCTCAAATCCATTTTGCTTCTAAAAGCTGTGCACTTAAATAATCAGAGTGAGTTTTGAAATATCTGTAATCAAAATTAAAGGTCCTTCAAAAAGTTCAGAAATTGATGTACTCCATCACTAGTAGAAACCACGAGCCTATGGGACAGTGGTATGGCACTTGGTATGTGGTTGGCATGTATCCATAATGAATGAATGAATAACTAGAAGTAGGACATTTAGAGCTAGATCGCAGCTCTACTCTCCTGCCACTATTTTACCTAGTTTGAGGAGATCAAGCAATAGGCATGGCTTTCCAGTGCCCCCTTCTTGGCTCACAGGCTTCTCTCTACTATACGCAGTGTTTCCTTCGTATATCAGTAGAGATGTCGCTACCCTTCTCTAAGACCAGTTCCTCCACCTTGCTATGGATTATGTTCTTTCGATTTCACAAGGAGCTTGGTTCTACCCACTATCCATTCCCTTTTTGTAATTTCAACTGCTCTATTAGCTTTCTCTCTCTCTCTTTTCCTCTTTTCCCCTTCCTTCCTTCCTTTCTTCCTTCCTTCCTTCCCTCCCTCCCTCCCTCCCCCCCTCTCTTTCCTTCCCTCCCTTCCATTTCAATAGCTTTAGGGGTACAAATAGTTTTTGGTAGGTGGCTCTTTCTGACTGTAAACATGATCAAGTATATTTCATTCTGATAAAGACAAATTTTTAAAAATCTCTAAATGTATACTCCCTTCACAATTAAACTTCTTAAAGGTAATTTTATTCTCTTGTTTCATTCATTCACTCACCCATACACCTACTGCTTCATTCATTTGTTCAACAAACATTGACTCCTAACTCTTAGCATACAGTAATGACTAATACAGTAATCCTACCACCAAAGAGTTTATGGGATAATAGGATAAATGGTCAAGTAAACAGGTAATTATATTACAAAGTAACAAGTTTTTTGATAGGTATAAAATTAAATGTTACAAGTTATTTTGCTATTTCTTCATTAAGAGGTGAAGTCTAATTCCCCTTCCTTAAGACATAGGCTGGCTTTGTGACTTCCTTGGCCAATAAAATACAGTGGAAGTGATGTCCTGGTATTTTCAAGACTAGGTTTTAGGAAACCTTGCAGCTTCCAGCTAGGTTTCTCAAAATCCTGGCTCTTGGAATGTTTCCCCTCAGATCTCAGCCACCATTTTCTAAGAAACCCAAGTCAAGTGAAGAAATGCAACTAGTTACACTGGTTGAGCTGCCGGGTGACAATAAGCATCAACCTCCAGTCAAGTAAGCCCATCCAAGCCTTTAGATGACTCTTGCATCTGTTGTCCTGACTGCAACAGCATGACAAATCTCAAGAAAATTCTGCCCAGCTGTACCCAGTCAACCCAATCATAAGAGATAGTAAGTTGTCATCAGCCTCAAGACTTTGTTATTCAGCAGCAGATGACTGGAATAGTTATCAATGTGGGGTAGTGTCTCACCAGGACTGGGTGGGGAGAATTAGAGTTGGCTTCCCAGGGAATGTAATGTGGTGTCACTTTGGGCCCTTGAGATTTCAAATTACCAAAAAAAGGTAATCCATGTTTACCATGAGCTTATACACTAACATCACAGTCAAGAACTCAAGGGTTGTAAAGAGTAACGATGGCAATGATATCATGGGTCTCTCATACCAGCTATAGTGTCTTCCCAATTGGTATCCCCAGGACCATTGTGTATAATATTAATTAATAAGTATGCCTTTAAGCATTCTTACATGTTTAAATAAGTTTGAGAAGCTATGTTAATCAGTGTTTAATAGTTTGGTTACGGCAGAACTTCTCAGAACCTTTAATATGTTGAGATTCATTATAAATCTCCAGGGAGTAGAAATTAGCCAATAAACTTTTTCTTTTCTCATACATTAACTGTTCCATGGTATGTCAGTGTGAGGAACACTGCTCTATGTGTTTCCAGATTTGAGTACAGCTTGAGAAAAATAAGAGAATTATGAGAGACCATGGCCTTGCCATTTTTCCTTCTCAAAGAGGCAATGTGGCATGGTAGAAAGTATACAAATTCTGAAGGTTTAAAGACAGTAATTATTCTTGCCCTTGGATTTTTTTTTAATTTTAAGGATGTGGGGTACAATTCAGAATTAGGTATACAAGTGGTCATCATACATGTAAAGTTTGGGCCTCCCTTTGGTCCCCACTTCACCTGGTTTGAGATCACGTATCCTTATTGATGTTGTGTTCCCCTGCTCCCTCCCCTGGCCGTTTCTGACTACTGCCAATCCCTTTCTTATAGTATTATGATAATTGTTCAGGGTCTGCTTATGAGTGAGAACATGTGGTACTCAGTTATTTGTTTCTGTGATAGATCACTCAGTATTATAGACTCTAAATGCATACAAGTTGCTGAGAGGTCCATATGTTTGTCCTTCTTTATGGCTGCATAACATTCCATTGTGTATATATACCAATTTTTAAAAATCCAGTCCAGTTTTGATGGGCAGCATGGGTGGTTCCATGTTTTTGCTATTGTGACTAGTGCTGCAGTAAATGTGTGTGTGCAGGTATCTTTTTTATAGAATGATTTGAGTTCCTCTAGGTATATTCCCAGTAGGTGGATTGCTGGATCATATGGGAGGTCAATTTCTAGTTTTTTCAGAAATCGCCACACTGTTTTTTTTAGAGGTTGAACTAGTTTGCATTCCCACCAGCAGTGTAGAAGCATTCCCTTTTCTCTGCATCCTCACCAGCATCTGTTCTTGTTTTTTGTTTTATTAATGATGGCCATTCTTACTGGGGTTAGGTGATATCTCAAAGTGGTTTTTATTTGCATTCTTCTCATGATAAGCGAGGTTGAGCACTTTTTAATGTGTCTGTTGGCTGCCTATATATCATCTTTTGAGAAGTGTCTATTCATGTCTTTTACCTACTTTTTAATGGGACTGTTTGTGTTTTTCATTTCTGTATGTTTGAATTCCTTGTAGATCCTGGGTGTTAGGCCTTTGTTAGGTACACAGTTGGCAAATGTTTTTTTTCCCCATTCCTTGGGCTGTCTCCCCACTCTCTTGATAGTTTCTTTTAGTTTGCAGAGGCTTTTCAGTTTAACAAGGTCCCACTTGTCTATCTTATCTCTTATGGCATGAACATCTGAGGTTTTGACCAGGAATTGGTTGCCTACTCTGATTCCCATTAGGGTGTCTCTTGCATTTTCTAAGATTTTTATAGTTTGAAATTTTATGTTTAGGTGTCTGATTCATTTGGAGTTGATTTTTATGTATGGTGATAGGTAAGGGTTCTGAATCAATGTCTTGCATGTAATCAGCCAATTTTCCCAGTACCATTTACTGAATAGGTTCTCTTCTCCCCAGTGGTTGTTGATGGAGGCTGTGTCAAAGATGAGTTGGTTGAGAAATTGAGGTTTTGCTTCTGAAATCTCTATCTTGTTCCATTGGTCTATATGCCTGTTCTTGTACCAATACCAGGCTGTTTTGTGTATTATAGCCTTATAGTAAAGTTTGAAGTCTGGAAGTGTGATACTTCCTGCTTTGTTTCTTTTGCTAAGGATTGTTTTGGCTATTCGTGGTCATTTATGTTTCCATATGAATTTCTGTGTTGTCATTTCCAGGTCTGAGAAGAATGATGTTGCTGATTTAATGGGTATTGCATTGAATCTGTAAATTGTCTTTGGTAGGGTGGACATCTTAACAATGTTGATTCTTCCTATCCATGAGCATGGAATATTATTCCATTCATTTGTATCTTCTTTGATTTCTTTCAGCAGTATTTTATAGTCTTCATTGTACAGATCTTTTACTTCTCCGGTTAGGAAGATGCTGAGGTATTTCATTTTTTTGTGTGTGTGTGGCTATTGTAAATGGGATTGTGCCTTTTATTTGGTTCTCTGCCTGCTTGCTGTTGGTGTACAAGAATGCAACTGTCTTTTGCACATTTATTTTGTATGCTGAGACTTGGCCAAAGTCTTTTATCAGTGCAAAGTTTTTTTTGACGATTCTCTTGGATTTTTGAGATATAGGATCATGTAGTAAGCAATGAGGGATAACTTAACTTCCTCTTTCCCTATTTGAATTCCCCTGATTTCCTTCTTTTGTCTAATTGCTCTAGCTAGGACTTCCAACATAATATTGAACAGGAGGGGTGAGATTGGGCAGCCTTGTCTTGTTTTGGTTTTCAAGAGAAATGCTTCCAGTTTCTGTCCATTTAGCAATATGCTGATGGTGGGTTTATTATAGATGGCACTTACTATTTTGATGTATGTTCTTTCTATGATCAGGTGTTCAAGGGTTTTTATCAAGAAAGGATGCTGGATTTTATCAAAAGCTTTTTCTGTATCTAATTATATAATCATGTGTTTCTTGTTTCTACATCTGTTAATATATTTAATTACATTTATGGTCTTGCAGATGTTGAACCAGCACTGCATCCTGGGATGACGCTTACTTGGTCATGGTGGATGATTCTTGAGATGTGTTGTTGGATCCAGTTTGCTAGAATCTTGTTGTGAATGTTTGCATCTGTGTTCATCACGGATATTGGACTGTCATTTCTCTTTTTTGTTGTTGTTGGATCTCTACCTGGTTTGGGTATCAGTGTGATGTTTGCTTCGTCAATTGATTTGGGGAAAATTCCATCTTTCTTGATTATCTGAATACCTTCAATAGGATTGGTGTTGTAGAATTCTACTGGAAAGTTATCTGGTTCAGGGATTTTTTTTGTAGGTAGTTTTCTTATAACAGAGTCAATTTCTTGTGTTGTTATTGTTCTATTTAGTGTCTCAATTTCTTTTTGCTTCCATCTTGGAAGGTTATGTGATGTCAGAAAGTCCTCCATTTCATTTAGGTTAGTTTGTTTCTATACAGGTGTGCATGGTAGTCTCTGATAATTTTTTGTATTTCTTTGAGGTCATTGTGATTTTTACCTTTGCATTTCTGATTGTGTTTATTTGGGTTCTTTTTCTCTTTTTCTTGGTCATTCTGGCTAGGGGTCCACCAATCTTGTTTATCCTTTCAAAGAACCAGCTTTTTGTCTTGTTGATTTTTTTCTATGATATTTTTGTCTTCTATGTCCCTAATTTGGGCTTGTACTTTGTTTATCTGGATTCTTCGGCTAAAGTTAGGGCTTGGGTAGTCTTGTCTTTCCAGTTCCCTTACATGATTTGTTAGGCTGTTGCACTTGCAATCTTTCCATTTCCCTGATGTGTATTTGTAGAGATATGAATTCCCCTCTTAAAATTCTTTTCATAGCATTCCAACAGTTTTTGGTAAGATATTTCCTTGTTTTCATTTGTTTCCAGGGATGATTTAATTTCTGTTTTGATTTCTGTATTGACCCAGAAGTCGTTCAGCATCATGCTATTTAGTGCCCATGCTTTTGTGGGTTTTAGGGAAATTTCATTGTTGTTGATATTTATTTTTATTCCACTGTGAACTGAGAAGGTGCATGGCAGTATTTCAATCTTATGAAATTTGTTTATGCTTGATTTATGGCTGAGTATGTGATTGATCTTGGAATACATTCCATGTGGTGATGAGTAGAATGTATATTCTGTGGTTGTTGGGTGAAGTGTTCTGTAGGTATCTATTAAGTCCACTTGTCAAGCTGAGGTTTTGGATTTCTTTGTTGATTTTTTGTCTTAATGATCTATCTAGGGTTGTCAGTGCGGTATTTAAGTCCCCAATTATGATAGTGTTACAGTAAATATCTTTTTTTAGTTTACTTAGTAGTTGCTTTATAAATGCTGGTGCTCCTGTGTTGGGTGTATATAAGTTAAGGATGGATATTTCTTGTTGATGGATTGAACTTTTATTATGATGTAGTGTCCTTCCATATATTCTTTAGTTTTTGATACTTTAAAGGTTGTTTTTCTGATATTAAGACTGTGACTCCTGCCTTGTTTTTGACCCATTTGCCTAGAAATTTGTTTTCCATCCTCTTTGAGTCTGTGTGCATCCCTTGTGATGAGATAAGTTTCCTGGATGCAGCAAATCATTGGGTCATGGTTTCTTATCCAGTTTGCCATTCTGTGTCTTTTCAGTGGTGCATTTGGTCCATTCACATTCAGGCTGATTATTGAAATGTGAGTTTTATCCCTGTCCTGAGGATCTAATAAAGATTTTTCTTTGTTTCTTTCTTTTTTTTTTCTTGTAGCTTTTGGGTTGATGTATGTGTCTGTTTTCAAATTTGCCACTCCAATGTATTCTCTGATGATTCTCTGTTCTGTTCTCTTGGGAAGCGCATGGTCATTCTTTTTTTTTTTTTTTTAATTTCTTCTATGCTTAATACCTTTTTAAGTGTCTCCTATAGAGCTGATCTGGAAGCTGCATAATCTCTTAGGGATTGTATGTCTAGGAAGGATTTTAATTCTCCATCCCTGATAAAACTGAGCTTGACTGGGTAATAAATTTTTGGTTGAAATTGTTTATCTTTGAGGACTTTGAAATTTGGACTCTAGTCCCTTCCAGCTTGTAGTGTTTCTGTCAATAGATCTGCTGCTATTCTGACTGGTCTTCCCTGGTAAGTAGTCTGATCTTTCTTGCTTGCTGCCATTAGGATCTTTTATTTTGTGCCTACTTTATGTAGGCAAATAACTATGTGCCTAGGGGTTGGTCTTCTCACTTGATGCTTGTGGGGGTTCTCTGTATCTCTTGTGTTTAGATGATCACATTTTTTGTGAGATGGGGATAACCTCCTGGAATACTTGCTCCAATGTGTTCTCCATTTCTCCATTTTCTCTTCTGGGATACCAGTCAATCATAGGTTTGGCATCTTGATATAACCGCACAGCTCTTTGAGGCTTTGTTCTTTCTTTCTGAGTATCTTTCTATGTTTTTTATAGATTGGGTTAATTCCATGTTTTGGTCTTTAAGTTCTGAAATTCTTTCTTCTGCTTGATTAATTCTGCTTTCCTTGCTTGTCATCTTGTTATTTATTTCCTGTATGAAGTTTTTTATGGCCAAAATCCCTTTCAGTGTTGCATCTTGTCTTTCTTGATTCTTACTCACTTTTTCCATTCATTACTTAATCCTTGTTGTATCCTGGAGACAGTCGTTGGTGACTTCCATTGTTTGGGTTCTGAGGTCTAATTTTTCAGGCATTTTCTCTTTTTTACACTGGGAATTACATGTTTTCTTCCATTGATATTTTTTCCTCACTTGTGACAGATTTCTTTCTTTTCTCTTTAGTTTTGTTATTCATTGGCAATGGGAGGGGCTTTCATTTCTGATGTTTACCCAGTCCTCTATTCTTCCCTGATCAGGACTCTGAATTTGTTCTATTTTGAAACAGGGCTGAGGGTGGGAAGCTTTGCTGTTTCTTGTCTCTTGAGGATGGGGAGCTAGGATTCAGAAATTACTTGCACATCACAATGTTCACTGACTGGGGTATGGGTTCCCTGAGACTCACTCCCCAACACCACTGTATATAACAGTGTAATGGGTATGTGTGTGTATCCCCTGAGTCCAAGATAAAGAAACAGTAATAAGGAGAAAAGAGAAAAGCAGAATAAAATAGAATGGACAAAAAAACAAAAAACAAAAAACCCAGAAGAACAAAATTAGAAACCAAAGCAAAAAACAATTAAACACACACACACACACACACACACACACACACACACACCAAAACAAACTGGAGAAAAAAAAATGAAAAGAAGAAAAAAACAGGAAAATCAAACACACACATACTGAACACAAACCAGAAGGAGAAGAGAAAAAAGAAAAGAGAGAAAAGAAAAAAGGAGACTGCAAATGCGAATTGAAACTTCATACACACATTCTCACACACATTAAACTAAAAGAAGAGAACAACCCTCACCCAAATAATGAACACTCAATCATTCATGTACACGCATAGACAGAAAACAAAAAAATGGATGAAGAAAGAAAGAAAGAAAAAGAGAAAAAGGTGGAGGGAATGCAAATTGAACATTTACAAACATATCCACCCATAAAAAAAACAGAAAAACCAGGGTGCCTGAATGAAACGTATTTGTATGCCTAACCCTTAACTGTACCCCACAACATCATAATAAAAAATATTGATTATAAGAAAAAAAAAAACCCCAAACAAACAAACAAACAAAAAAAGAAAACAGAAAAACAAAACAAAAAAATCCTGCCCTCTTGTGGCAGGTTCTGTAATTGTTCCTCTCAGCTACTCACAGGTAAGTCCCTCTGTTGTCTCCTGTGGAGTTGCACAGACCTCGTTCACAATCTCCCCAGCATTCAGTCTTGGGAAGGAGGAGAGGGTGGCAGGGTTGGATGGAGCAGTCCTCCCCTCCCATTCTCATATGGTCAGGGGGAACCCCTCCGGTTGGGAGGTGCGGAATAGTCTCCTTCCCAAGTACTGGCAGTAGGGGGTGGGGGGGGGTGAGGTGGGGCAGGCCAGCCAGGCTTATCCTGGGTTAGAATCCTCTAATCGTGGCTGACGTCCAGGTTCCACCTGGGTCTGGGTCTGTCTCTCTCAGTTGTGCCCCAGTTGTGTGGGTCTGATATTCAGAGGATTGCTGGAGAGGAGGAGGATGTGTCACCCCAGACACCACTGATCTCTTCTGGGGTCTTCCTCATCCTTTTCTGGTCACACCCTTTGTCCCCCAGCTGAATCAGGGTAGAGGATGGGGTGCCAGAGACACAGCACTTGTCTGTCCCTCTGAAGTTTGTGCTTTGGGAATATTCACTCTGGGTCACGATCAGCCTGAGTCATTAACCCACCGATCACAGTGTCCACTTGTGGTGAGCATTCCTGGAGCACTTCCCTGCCCAGTTTTCAAGGTGACTGCAGGGTGTCTGTTTCATCTTCTCCAGTGAGGCACTGCCTCTGTCTAGCCAGGAGCTACAGTGGTGAGGCAGAACCTGCACCGGCTGTCACTCCAGCAGCTTCTTCCTGTGAAGGGTTTTACCGATTTTAAGAAATGGCACTTGGCTTCTGTGCCCTGGGAAGTGCTAGGGTACAAACAGAGCAGCTGAAGCACCAGCTGCTTCCTCAGGAGAGCCCTGGTTACTTGCTCCCAAGTCTCCACTCAGTCAGCCATTCACATGCCCACTTACTCACAGACATGTGCACAAAATTGTCCATACACTCTGACACAGTGACTTGCATAATCTGACTGGCTCCACCACCATCTTCCCTTGTTCCACTCTGATTTTAACTCTTGTTTGACATTAAATTTCTTCCCTTTTCTTAGCCACATTTTTAACATTTAAAAACGGATAGCTTTTGTGTGGATCCTAGATTTTTAAATACAGATCTTAGAGAGCCCCTATTTCCATGAATCCCCTAAAATTATACATACATAGATTTTTTGGGTGAGAAGCTCCATGGCTTCTATTCGATTCTCAAAGAGGTCCCAGATCCGAAAGAAGACAAGAACTGCTAGACTAGATTATTTCTAAGCCTAGCCCAGATGGATATTAATTTAGTACCATTTCAACATTTAAAAAGTGCTAATTTGATCTTTGTTCTATTAGTTGAGTGTTACAGCACATGCTTATACTAGTTTAATAAGTGGTCCAATTGAAAAAAACTTCATTATTTCTTTAAAAGATTAAAAAATAAAATTTAGTTTTTTCTTCATACTGGAAAATTTTCAACAGAATTTGGTATGAATTGCAGAGTAACAGGAATTCCAAAGCCTAAACAATTATCTAAATGGTGGCAGAATTGATCTTGAATTCTCAAATTGGTTTCAAGATTGCACTAAAAATACTTTCAAAGTAACTCTACTTGAACTTTTAACTGATTACATTTTTGGCCTTGTTTAAGAATGATACTGAGTTTAGTGAATAAAGAATCTCCCCAATTCAAAAAACGTTTACAGTGTGGCTGGAAAGCAGAGGATGAAACCATTATGTAAATATGTAAGATGTATTTTAAACTATTTGAGCACTTGTTTTAATTACCCATTGAAAAAATTTATTCTTTAGGAGTCTGAATTTTCTAGTTGGGTTGTCAGTCCTGATTAAACTAATTAAATGAATAGATATTTTATTTCTACCTTATTCTTCTGTGACAACAACCCAGACATTTTTTTTTTAACAGCTGTTTCTTCTATATATTTTCAAATAAGCTATGCTAGTTGGGTGGAGAAATATTTCATTTTTAAAAATCTAATTTCTGAAGGTTGGAGCTTAAAATGGCGACTGACAGGTCATGCTGTAAGAATCTCCATGGAGGCAAGTGTCAATAAAGACTCTCGGCGTGAGTGGGTGGGTTCTGGTGGGAGCATGAATGTCTGTCTGAGGAAACATGGGTGCATGCACTCAGGTCCCCCCTCTGAGGGCTACTGCAAGCTCCCACCACCCTGAAATTAGAGTGCAGCTCGCAAGATTGCACACGAAAATGTCTGCTGCCTGTGGAATGCACCTGAGGAAAGCCTGCTGAATCCAGCTGATTCCCAGCACCTGGCACCAGGTGCACACCGTCATCTGTCATACCGTATCTGCTGGAGCGCAGGATTGGATTATTGGAGCATTGGAGCATTGGGGAATCCCAAGAGGAGTCCATGCCTGGTGAGGTGCCGCCCACTGAAGCCATATTCCAGGCAGACATTTGCATTGACCAGCCCAGCTCCCCCGCAGCCTCCAACTTGTTGCCTAAGTGGCATCGACAAACTATTGCCCCAGGTGCTCTCTCACCATTGAAGTAACAGAGAGACTGCTCCAGGCTTTGCCTTACTGCTTCAGCACCTGGTAGGGAGCTGTAAGCGGTTGCAGACTGAGTCCAGAGATTCAATCTCTGTGAACAGCAGATTAACTACTCAGGGATTGATCATGGTCCAGAGGAAATATCCTGAGAGCACAAACTTCAAGGGACCTGACGAGTGCTGACTTCCAGGTGCCCCACCCCCTACCCTGATCCAGCCATGGGACAAAGGGTGTGGCCAGAAAAGGGTGAGGAAAAATTCCAAAGAGATCAGTGGTGAGTCCAGGGCTGACACAAACCCCCTCCTTCCCAGCAATCCTCTGAATGGTCAGACCCACACAGCTGGGCCATGACTGAAAGGGACAAACCCAGACAGAGCCTGGACATCAGTCACAATAGGAGAACCCCATTCCAGCATAGGCCTGACTGGGGCAACCTCATGAGAGCACACACCTGAGGAAGAGACAGTTCTGTACATCTCCCAGAGATCTCCCTGACCATACAAGAGTGAGAGGGAAGGATTGCAGCCTCACCTACCTCCACTGCCCCTTCTCCTTCCCTGCTTTGCTCCCTGAGGAGAGAGTGAAAGAGGTGGTTCTACAGGAGAGATCTGATTAGAGGAACAATTACAGAGCCTGCCACAGGAGGACAGGTTTTTTTGTTTGTTTTGTTTTCTTTTTTAAATTTTCATTTAAAAAAAAATTTTAAAAGTGTTCTGAATGTTTGTTAGTTCATCTATTTTTAAAATATTTTTCCTTTGTGCATGAATGTGTATGTGAGACTTTGATCTGCATCCCCTCCAATTTTTTTCTTTTCTTTTTCTGTTTCTTTCTTCTTTTATTTGTTATTCTCTGTTTATGTATGTATATGAATGATTGAGTGTTCATCTTTTGATTTTGTTGTTGGTTTTTGCTCTTTTGTTCTTCTGGGATTTTTTTATATTCTTTTTTTATAGTTTGGGAATGTCAACATTTGTGTCAGGATTCCACCTGAATTCCCCCCCCACCTTTTCTTTTTTCTTATTCCCCCTTTGGTCTTTTTGTCTTTCTTCTCTATTCACTTTGTACTAGGCATGTGTGTGTGTGTTTAGTTTTCTTGGGTTTTTGTTGTTGTGAGTTGTTTTGTTTCACTTTGTTGTTATTCCAGATTGTTTTGTAGTGTGTGTTGGTTTCTGCTTTGCATCATCATATAGAGTGGTGGTGGGGAGTGGATCTCAGGGAGCACATACCACAATAAGTGAACATTTTAATTTGCAAATAGCATCTGATTCCTAGTGCCCATTCTCCACTTTACTTGGATTTCAAAAACTACAAGAGATAGCAAAGCTTCCCATCCACAATCCTATTTCAAAATAGAACACATCCATCCAGAGCCCAGATCAGGGAAGAATAGAGGACTGAGCAAACATCAGAAGGGAAAACCTCTCTGACACTGAATAACAGAACTAAAGAAAAAAAACAAGAGATCTCTCACAAATGAGGAAAAACCAGTGGAAGACCTCAGGCAATTCCAAGTCTACCAAAGACAAAACTCCTGAGAAATCAGACCTTGGTGCCCAAACAATGGAACTCACCAACAACTGGCCCCAGAGTATGACAGAGATTAGGGAATGGTTGGAAAGAGTGAATAAGACTCAAGAAAGACAAGATGCAATACTTGAAAGAACTTGTAACAGAGACTCTGGCAATAAAAAATTTCATCCAGGAAATAAATAACAAGATGACAAGCATAGAAAGCAGAATTAATCTAGCTGAAGAAAGAATCTCAGAACTTGAAGACCAGAACATGGAATTAACCTATCTGTAAAAACATAGAAAGAAGACTCAGAAAGAAAGAACAAAGTCTATGAGAGATGTGTGGTTATATCAAGAGGCTGAACCTACACTTGATTGGTATCCCAGAAGAAGAAAGGCAAAATGAGAACAATTTGAAACAAGTATTCCAGGAGGTAATCCAAGAAAACTTTTCCCATCTCACCAGAGATATGACCATCCAAACACGAGAGATACAGAGAACCCCCACAAGACATCAAATGAGAAGGGCAACCCCTAGACACATAGTAATTTGCCTCCATAAGGAGGTACAAAAGAAAAAATACAAAGGCAGCAAGAGAGAAAGGTCAGACCACCTACCGGGGAAAACCAATCAGCATAGCAGCAGACGTATCTGCAGAAACACTACAAGTAAGAAGGGACTGGAGCCCTATATTCAAAGTCCTCAAAGAAAAACAATTTCAACCAAGAATTTCCTATCCAGTCAAGCTCAGCTTCATCAGTGATGGAGAATTAAACTACTTCCCAGACATCCAATCCCTAAGAGATTATGTAGCTTCCAGACCAGCTCTATAGGAGACACTTAAAAACGTATTAATCACAGAAGAAAGAAAAAAAAGAATGACCACACACTTTCCAAGAGAACAGCAGAGCACAGAATCAACAGAGAATACAGTGCAACAAGAAACTTGAAAACACACACATACATTAACCCCCAAAACAAAAGAAAACAAGCAAATAAAGAAAAAAACTTTATAAGAACCTCATGACAGGGATGAGCAATCGTATTTCAATAATCAGCCTGAAAGTGAATGGACTAAATGCACCACTGAAAAGACACAGAATGGCAGCCTGGATAAGAAACCATGACCCCATTATTTGCTACATCCAGGAGCCTCATCTTACTACAAGGGATGCACACAGACTCAAAGTTAAAGGATGGAAAATGAGTTTCCAGGCAAATGGATCACAAAAGAAGTCAAGAGTTGCCATCTTAGCAGCAGACAAAACAACCTTTAAACTATCAAAAAACTTTAAAAGATGCAAAAGGAGACTGCATTGCCGGAGTCCAGCTCCAGGAGAGAGTCAGGGCTTGAGACAGGGGAATCAGGAAGCGGCGAAAAAGAAAAGACGAACACGACAGGATCCTTCTTCCTGGGGAGAGTTCAAGACTCTGCCAGTTTTTAAACAACTCTTACAAGCTTATATAGTTTTTTACTGACCCCCCAACCCACAAAATGTTACACATTAAATGTTTACATCATGTTTTTTCTTTTGTTTATG
>NW_007246936.1:47213-105058 GCF_000164805.1 Carlito syrichta
TTTAACCCTCTTTCTAATTAAACTATAATATTTCTTAAATCAAAAGGCATGTCTGTGACTTGTTTTTCCCAAAAACACCTGTTTGTGGAGATACTCTGTCTCAATTTCCCACTTCCTCATCAATCACAACTGTCAATGTTGTTACTTATAAAGGATATGAGGAAGTACTTGTTTTTCCTTTTTAGCTAAAGGTTTCAAAATTTGCATTCCCTTGTCCCTTCAGGGGAGAAATTTTTGCTGTTGAGCCCTTTTTACATTTTTATACATAGGTTTATTGCTAATTCCACATCCTTGCACATTCTAAGGGGCACCCTTTTTGCTGCAATCTCACCTCCATTATGCCTATGTATAATTTTTGCTGTCAAATGCCATCATCCATTTGCGCATCTATTATCTCAACTAAAGAGGGAATATTCTCAAGCCTATGCATGCAATCCTTCAAAGTTAGGGAAGGTCCATCAACAGGATCCAGGGGCTTTGCCTCCGTAATGGCTGCATTTTACTGGGGCCTTGCTCCCAGCCAGCGTTTTTCCTGTTTTCAGGTCCCTTTTACCTTACTTTTACTAGTGATTGCAGCTCCCGGCACTGCATAATGATAAAAGGTTCAATTTATCCACAAGAAATATCCATCCTAAACATATATGCCTCCAAACACAGGAGCACCAGCATTTATAAAGCACCTACTAAATAAACTTAAAAAAGATATTGACTCTAACACTATTATAGCAGGGGACTTGAATACCCCACTGATAGTCCTAGATAGATCATCGAGGCAAAAAACCAATAAGGAGATACAGAACCTAAACTTGACACTGAACAAATGGACTTAGTAGATACCTACAGATTATTCCACTCAACAACCACAGAATATACATTCTACTCATCACCACTTGGAACATACTCCAAGATTGATCACATCCTTGGCCATAAATCAAGCATAAACAAGTTCCATAAGGTTGAAATCTTGCCATGCACACTCTCAGACCACAGTGGAATAAAAATAAACATCAAAACCAACAACATTTCCCCAAAGCCCACAATGACATGGACACTCAACAGCATGATACTGAACAATGACTGTGTCAACATTGAAATTAAAGAAGAAATTGAAAGATTCCAGGAAACAAATGAAAATGAAGAAACATCATACCAAAACCTCTGGGATGCCATGAAATCAGTTCTAAGAGGGGAATTTATATCTCTATGAGCACACATTAAGAAAATGGAAAGATCATAAGTGGAGAGCCTAACAAATCACCTACGGTGGCTGGAGAGAGTAGACCACCAAAACCCCAACTTTAGCAGAAAAATCCAAATCACAAAAATAAGAGCCCAAATACAGTCATAGAAGACAAAAATATCACAGAAAATATCAACAAAACAAAAAACTGATTCTTTGAAAGAATTAACAAGATTGATGGGTCCCTAGCCAAAATGACCAAGAAAAAGTCCAAATAAACACAATCAGAAATACAAAAGTTCAAATCACAACTGACACCAAAGAAATACAAAAGATTATCAGAGATTACTATGTACACCTATATGGAAACAAACTTGATAATCTAAATGAAATGGAGGACTTTCTGACATCACACAACCTCCCCAGGTTAAAACAAGAAGACATTGAGACACTAAATAGACCAATAAAATCCAGGAAATCGACTCTTCCATATGAAAATTACCTACAAAAAAATGCCCTGGACCAGATGGCTTTCTAGCAGAATTCTACAAAACATACAAGAAGTAGCTGATACCAATCCTATTAAAAGTATTCCAGGTAATTGAGAAAGATGACATTCTCCCCAAATCATTTTATGAAGCTAACATTACACTGACACCCAAACTGGGTAAAGATCCAACAAAGAAAGAGAACTACAGGCCAATATCCCTTATGAGCATAGATGCAAAAATCCTCAACAAGATTCTAGCAAATTGGATCCAAAAACACATCTTAAAAATCATCCACCATGACCAAGTAGACTTCATCCCTAGGATGCAGGGCTGATTCAACATTCGCAAGATCATAAATGTAATTAAATACATCAACAGATATAAAAACAAGAACCACATGATTGTCTCATTAGATGCAGAAAAAGCTTTTGATAAAATCCAGCATCCCTTCTTGATAAAAACCCTCAATCACCTAGGTATAGAAGGAACATATCTCAAAATAGTAAGTGCCATCTCTGATAAACCCACAGCTAGCATATTGCTAAATGGACAAAAACTAGAAACATTTCCCCTGAAAATTGGAACAAGACAAGGTTGCCCACTCTCACCCCTCTTGTTCAATATTGTGTTTGAAGTCCTAGTTCAGGCAATTAGACAAGAGAAGGAAATCAGGGGTATCCAAATAGGAAAAGAGGAAGTCAAGTTATCCCTCTTTGCTGATGATATGATCCTATACCTTGAAAAGCCAAGAGAATCTGTCAAAAACTTTCTTGCACTAATAAAGAGCCTTGGCAAAGCATCAAGGTACAAAATAAATGTGCAAAAGACAGTTGCATTTCTATATACCAACAACAAGCAGGCAGATTAAAAGCAAAATCCTATTCACAATAACCATCCAAAATATGAAATACTGTTGTATCTTCCTAACCAGAGAAGTAAAAGACCTTTACAATGAGAATTACAAAACACTGCTCAAAGAAATCTAAGAAGAATTAAACAAATCGAAAAATATCCCATGCTCATGGATAGGAAGAATCAACATTGTTAAGATGTCCATCCTACCAAAGGCAATCTACAGATTCAGCACAATACCCATTAAGTTACCAACATCATTTTTCTCAGACCTGGAAATGACAATACAGAAATTCATATGGAAACATAAACGACCACAGTTAGTCCAAACAATCCTTAGCAAAAGAAACAAAGCAGTAGATATCACACTTCCAGACTTTAAACTTTACTATAAGGCTACAGTAATCTAAACAGCCTGGTAGTAGTACAAGAACAGGCACATAGACAATGGAACAGGATAGAGATTCTGGAAGCAAAGCCTCAATTCCTCAGCCAACTCATCTTTGACAAAGCTTTCAACAACCGCTGGGGAGAGGAGAACCTATTCAGTAAATGGTGCTGGGAAAATTGGCTGACCACATGCAGAAGATTGAAACAGGACCCCTACCTATCACCATACACAAAATTAACTCTAAATGGATCAAAGACCTAAACGTAAAACCTCCAACTATAAGAATCTCAGAAAACGCAGGAGACACCCTTATGGAAATTGGAACTGGGAACCAATTCCTATTCAGAACCCTAAAGGCCAATACCTTAAGAAATCAGATTGACAAGTGGGACCTCATCAAATTAAGAGTTTCTGCAAAGCAAAAGAAACCATCAAGAGAGCAGGGAGACAGCCCACAGAATAGGAAAAAATATTTGCCCACTGTATATCTGACAAAGGTCTAACATCTAGGATCTACAAGGAGCTCAAACATGCCAAAAGGAAAAAAACAAACAGCCCCTTTAAAAAGTGGGCAAAAGACACAAATAGACACTTCTCAAAAGAAGATATACGGGCAGCCAACAGACACATGAAAAAGTGCTCAGCTTAACTTATCATCAGAGAAATGCAAATCAAAACCACATTGAGATATCACCTAACCCCTGTAAGATTGGCCATCATTAATAAAACAACTGCAACAGATGCTGGCAAGGATGTGGAGAAAAGGGCATGTTTCTACACTGCTGGTGGGAATGCAAACTAGTGCAACCTCTTTGGAAGACAGTGTGGTGTTTTCTGAAAGAACTAAAAACTGACCTTCCATATGACCCAACAATTCCCCTATTGGGAATATACCCAGAGGAACTCAAATCATTCTATAAAAGAGATACCTGCACACATATGTTTGTTGCAGCTCTATTCACAATAGCTAAAACATGGAACCAACCGTGTTGCCCATCAAAGCTGGACTGGATTTAAAAAACGTTCTATATAAACACAATGGAATATTATACAACCACAAAGAAGAACAGATATATGAACTTTGCAGCAACTTGGATGGATTTGGAGTTGATCATACTCAGTGATTTATCACAGAGACAAAGAACAGATTTCATATGTTCTCACTCATAAACGGACCTTGAACAATTATAATGCTATAAGAAAGCGATTGACAGTAGTGGGAAACTGTCAGAATGGGGGGTGGGATTGTCAGTTGAGGGAAATTGCTAGGGGAGGGAGAGGCATACCTCATCAACAAGGGTACCTGCATGATCAATGTTCATATACCTAACCCTGAATTGTATCCCACATCTTTATAATATAAATAAATAAATAAATAAATAAATAAATATTGTACCAAAAAATTAATTTCTTCATTTCTTGGACTGTGATCAGAGGAGTTCTTTTTTGGAGGACTTTTCTTGCTACCTCTCTGGTATCAAACTGAAGAGACAACAAACAAATCTGGGTATTCGTGAACCAGGGGTATTGATTGAGGTGTATTCCGGGCATCACTGCTTATCATCTTGTATCAGGTCCTCGATTTCTTTCTTGAAATCCATATTCACTAGACCATTAGCAGTTGTTAATATGCCCTTCAGGCAAGGTATAGAGTATCTTATTCTTATTGATTGCCCTGAGAATAGCCTGCATTTACTCCTGCTGAGGCCCAGTGGAAGCTTTTGAGATAACATTCACCTGATTCAGGTCTCCCACATGACTGACGTTATGTGTAAGAATTAACCCAGATCTCATCCTGAAAGGCAAACTTCCACATCTGGGGACATTCTACCACTTAATAATTATCTTATTTTAGGGGCTAGAGACATTCCAGTGGTTTTCAGGAGGGCACAAATGTACACAGTCCCATCCCAGGAGCCTCAGAGGGAGAACTGGCTGTCTGAAGAGCTTACTTTTCCCTGACAAACTAGAGTTGGTGAATCTCCAGTGGTGTTGGGAGTTCACTCAATGGGTTCTCTCATGAGGTAGCTTCTTCATGATGGTAATTTTATTAGTCTGCTGGAGAGAGAAAACCATGTTTAGACTTGAGAGAACAGATGGAGATGATCTGAACCCCTCAAATGCTGAGATCTGGAAGGAAGCTTTGAACAGTCAGCTGGTCAACCATGTTAATGGTCAAAGGGAGTTTGTTTCCCATGAGAGTACAGAGTTGTATTGTTCCTTCAACTCTTACTTTAAGGTCTCTTCAAGGAAGTGTCCTCACACCTACGGATACTCCTGATCTTCCTTTGCCTGCTTGATTTTACCTTTTCAATAGTCTTTATCCTTTCCACATCACATAATTACATTGGGTTTGATTTTCATTATCTGGCTCTCCATTAGGATGTAAGCTCCACGTGACTGGGCCATGAACATGAAACTGAATCACATAAAATAAAATTTTCATTTTGGGGGATTCATGCAATGTTATATCCTAAGAGTATAAATTGATGCCTGGTACATAGAAGGCTCTCAAGAAATATTTACTGAATGAATTATAGAAAAACAGCACTGATTCTAGATATCAGTAGGATGGCAAGAAAAAGTGTGTGGAAAATATTTTCATTTAGCATTGAAATTTTCCTCATAAGCTCTAAGTAGACTCTCTCAGAGAAAAAGAGGTTCAAAGTATTTATGCAAGAGCAAATTTTTTTGTATATATATATATATATATATATATATATATATATATATATAAAGACTTTGGGAGGGTTGACAATAGCTACCTGCATCTTTGGCAAAAGCTCATTTCAATCATCCTACCCAGGCCACCTGCCTGCTCCTTCCTTAGTCTGGAACTCCCACTGCAGCCACTCTACAGCATTTTTCTTACCCCCTTCACATCTTTACTTCCATCCTTACTCTTCCTGGCTCATCATTCTGGTTGCTCCTTTGTAAATATCATCACTCCTTTCTCCATCTCTTCTTTCATCACACCTTCTTGGCAAACCCTCAGCACTGCCTAAAACATTCTCCACTTATACCTGAGAAATTGAATCAATGTTTTTTGCTTTTTTCAGATAAAGAAAGCAAAGCTTAGAATGAAGAGATTTGCTCAAGAGACACACAGCTAATAATGGTAGCAATTTTAGCAATAACAGCCAACATTTACTAGACAAATGCTCTGTGTCAGGCAATGACATAAACATGATCTCATTTAATTTTCATAACAACACTCTCCCCATGTAAATTAATTTGTTGAGGTTCAGGGAGGTTGAATATGTCGCCCAATTCACCCTGCTCATTGTAGCCTTCATTTAATCATTCAACAACTGTTTTGTGAGCCCATACCCACTGTAAACAGAGATATACAGGGAACAAGTCTACAGTAGGGAAGAGAACATATACAGTCCTTGCCCTAAAGACATAGTAATGACCAACATTTATTAGGTCCTAGGTATTGTTTTATTTCACTTTCACCACAACTCCGTGATATTTTCAGATGA
This sequence comes from Carlito syrichta, assembly GCF_000164805.1. Taxonomy (NCBI): domain Eukaryota; kingdom Metazoa; phylum Chordata; class Mammalia; order Primates; family Tarsiidae; genus Carlito; species Carlito syrichta. The sequence goes on from NW_007246936.1 coordinate 53,613, forward strand.
GAAATTGAATCCTAAAGAAGAACTTTCGCAAACCCCTTTGCTGATAGATGAGCTAGTTTGACACATGAAATCTAACTTCAAATAAAGTCTAGTGGGCCACAATATTACTAATAGCAAATCACAAATAAACACATAGACTTTCAGACTGTCTTCCAGATCCATTAGAAAGATACTCTAGTCCAATAGACCTCTTATTGCCCTTCACATAAAATCACCCTCTCTTGAACTGCCAGGTTTATGAGTTTATGGATCTGCATGGATTGATGGCTGCCAAGTTGTCCATTCTTATGATTTGTATGATGTCAGGCAAACCCAACTTTTATATAATGATTTTTACTGGATGTAAAAAAGCTTGTCAAGTTAAAGAGAAGGGAAGTGCTTATAAACATTCCAAACATTTGTTTTGTGTTGGCTAGAGTTAGAGTCTAAATGAAAGCTGTAAGTGTGACTAATAATTATAATCTAATTTAGTGCGCTGGATTGGAAAGGAGTAATTACTACACAGGACTTTTTGGAGTAAATGATTTATGGTTGACCTATAGTAGATTATTAATTTAGAAAAAAGAGGGATTTTAATGCAAATTAATTAAGTTTGGAGCCCTTTCTGATTAGGTTGATAAAATAGTGGAAAATTCCAAGGACTTATGTTATTTGGCTGAATTTGGACTTGGAATATGGGAGAAACCTTCTGCTAGAGTCTGCAGGACTTGGGTGTAAAGACATGGGCCTTCTGCTGGGCCCAGTGCCTTTCTGATCTGATCAAGGAAGAGCCCTGAAAGAGAAGCAAGGTCTTCTTTTCCGTGAAGAAAATGTATCCCCAGAGAGTGTTTATGGGCTCCAAGATTATTTTACTCTTTCCAATTTGATAGTCTCTTGGGTAAACCATAGCCTCATTCTGATTTTCTGAATGCTTATAGTGAACCAGATGTTTTGTCCAGGGATCCCTAGCCTCTGCAAGATTGACATTTTATTGTAGGAAGCTGTTCTATGCCTGTAGTATGTTGAACAACATCCTTTGACTCTCCTTACTAGATGCCAGTAGCATCTCCCAGTTTTGACAACCAAAACATGCTTCCACCAGGCATTGCTCAGTATCCCCTGGGGAAGGGGGACAACGTTTCTCCTAGTAAGAATCACTATGCTAGACACTTTATGTTCATTATCTAGTTTATTTCTTGCGACACTCTGTAAGGCAGGTATAATAGTGTCCATTTTACAGATGAAAACACTGAGTCTTGGAGAGGTTATGATTGATCAGTGTCACATAGTCACTACATAGAGAAGCCAGGATTCAAACGCAGATCCATATTTATCTCAAACCCCTGTTTTTAGACGAGTGATGTTTTTTGACATTAAGGCATTTTGGATAAATAAACAAAAGTCAGATACTTGTGTAATTTGGTCAAAATTATATCACTGGTTTAGAGTAAAGGTTGAGCCGCAACCCAGGCATTCTTTTTTTTTTTTTTTTTTTGAGTTGGAGTCTCACTCAGTCGCCCAGACTGGAGTGCAGTGGCCGCTCCCGGCCACCGCAGCCTCGACCTGCTGAGCTCTGGCGATCCTTCTGCCTCAGCCTTCCAAGTAGCCGGAATTACAGGCACGCGCTACCATGCCCGGCTGATTTTTTGATTTATTGTAGAGATGAGATCTTGCTGCCCAGGCGAGTCTCGAACCCGCGGGCTCAGGCAATCCACTCACCTCAGCCTCCCAAAGGCGCAGGATTACAGGTTGAGCCACCGAGCACGGCTTACCGAGGCATTTTTTTTTTTTTTTTTTTGATGGGTTTCTTTTTATTTGTTGGTAGAGAGTATTGGTGTTGGTGACATAGGTTTTTTTTTTTAATTTTTTTTTTATTGTGAAGTTGTGGGGTACAGTTAAGGGTTAGGTATACAATTGCATTTCATTCAGGCACCCTGTTGATATGGGGTGTTTCCCCGTTCCCAGACAGATATTTGCTACTGTTAATCCCATCTCCCTCCCCCCACCATAGTTTCCCAGTATGGTCAGTCATTTTCGTATAGTTTTGCATTGGATGTTTAAGGTCCATTATATGATTGAGAACATGTGATACTCGGATCTTTGTTTCTGTGAGAGTTCACTCAGTATTATAGACTCTAGTTCTATCCAGGTTGCTGCGAGATTCATGATTTTGTTCTTTTTTATGGCTGCATAGTATTCCATCGTGTATATGTACCACATTTCTTTAATCCAGTCCTCTTTTGACGGGCAGCATGGCTGTTTCCAGGTTCTTGCTATTGTGAACAATGCTGCGATAAACATGTGTGTGCAGGTATCTTTTTTATAGAGTGATTTGTGTTCTTCAGGATATATTCCCAGTAGGGGGATTGCGGGGTCATATGGGAGGTTGGTATTTAGAGCTTTTAAGAATCGCCACACTGCTTTCCACAGAGGTTACACTAGTTTACACTCCCACCAACAGTGTAGAAGTGTTCCCTTTTCACCACACCCTCTCCAGCAGCTGTTATTTTTTGAGTTGTTGATAATTGCCATTCTGACTGGGGTTAGGTGGTATCTCAGTGTGGTTTTGATTTGCATCTCCCTGATGATTAGTGAGGTTGAACATTTCTTCATGTGTTTGTTGGCTGCTCGGATGTCTTCCTTTGTGAAGTGTCTGTTCATATCCTCAAACCATAAGAACCTTAGAAAATGAAGGAAAAACCCTCATGGAAATCGGAACTGGCAACCAATTCCTGAACAAAACCCAAAACCCACAGCTCATAAGAGAGAAAATAGATAAGTGGGACCTTATTAAACTGACAAGCTTCTGCAAAGCCAAAGAAACATCACGAGAGCAGGGAGACAGCCTACAAAGTATTTGCCAACTCCAGGTCCGACAAAGGCTTAACATCCTGGATCTACAAGGAACTCAAACGTGCTGAAAAGAAAAAAACAAACAACCCCATTATAAAATGGGCAAAAGATATGAACCCAGGCATTCTTAAAACCAGCTGGTCATGGGAGCTGGTGAGTCAGCTGGTAAGTGAAAAGTACATTCGCAATGACCTTGGTATCTAGTGAGTTGCTGGACTTAAGCTTTTTTTTTTCCCAAATGCTGCTCTTTTATTATTACAATTTAGATTTTGAGTACAAAAGGGTCTTTTGAATCTGTGTCCATTAACTCTAAAATATACTGAGATTTTAAAATCTGTTTCTTAACATTAGAAAGAAATAGACCCCAGGATTGTTGTTGCTTTACAATTATGTGTAAAAGTATTTCAACCCACACAAATGTTTTACCAGCCCATCTTCCTGCCAGCAAGTAGAGACGAAGCCAAAATCAGTGAATATTCTATTCTATGACTGACGTACTTCAGTACTGCTGGTGGGTTAGCAGGTAAGGGGATAGATAGCTAGAAGGCTATAATAAAACAGCAGCAGACAACTTTAAATTAGAACTTTGCAGTGGCCACTCCAGCTAGCATTATTATTCAGTTCCACGTGTAACACAGTGGGACCTGCTTTGAAATTTCTGCCCAGTGGGTGCCTAACCACGGAAATCAATGTTTTCTCTACAGTAGACAGGCAAGTGCTTTCAGAATCTGTTAGGCTGAAGAAATCTAATAGAGAAATCTGCATAATTAGCTCTTTGACTAATCCTGCCTTTGCCTTAGGGTAAGACGCAATTTAGGATGCAAAATCAGTTCCAAATATTTGAACGGTGGAGAAAAAATTTCAGACATTAGTGGACTTTTCAGATCTAGGACAAGAAGCTAATTCTTCAAATAAAATGTCCCTGGAAGGTGTTCAGCCTTTTGGAATAAAGCGATTTCCTGGTGGCTGATAGGTTTCTTCTAATATACTCAGAGATGCTACTAGATTTCAGATCATGTGTTCACAGATTATCTGAGGCTGGGGATCCTGAATACAGATTTGGTTGTTGGGCAGGCCTTCAATTGAGGGGAGAAGTCAGCAGGACAGAGTGAGGGACTACCATCTGCCAGCAAAGAATGCCTACTTGGTGATGCTAGAAGATGTAAAAAGAAATCATTTCAAGATTTAAAAATATAGCATAGTATATTTTTTAGAATTTCAGGTTGATTAGGCTAGAGGAGCCATGGCAGACAACAGAGTGTAGCGTTCAAAGACCCATCTGTGGAGACATCAAAGCACCTGGGTTCTAATGCTAGTTCTCCCATTGACTGCCTATGTGACCTGGGGTGAGTTGTTGAATTTCTCTGCGCTTTGTTGTCCTCATCACAGGACAAGTTTGTAGTATGAGCAACCTCATAGAGTTGTCTATAAGGCTTACATGAGACAATACCAATAAAGATTTAGATCTGGGCATAATATGTAGCACTTAGTGAATACTAGCCATGACTATACAGTCTATGTCCCTTACTTACTAATGGGGTAGCCAAGGCTAGAACAAGCAGTGGCTTGGAGCTGGAATCTCTGTCTTCTCCATCTCTATCCTCAAAGGATTTTCCCATGAATGACTATAGCCCCCTCTTCACAATACCTCATCAGGACCAGGAGATGAGATGACAGGGCTCTATTTATAGAGTGAGTCTAGCATGGATGGAACCAGCTTTCAGAGCTCCTGAAAAATGGTACAAAACCGCTTTGCATCTGAAGAACCTGCCTCTTCAGCACAATGGCATCTGGGAATGTGAACCATTGTTGTTGCACAAGGGAAAAACAAACCGATACCCATCTCACTTTTTCCTATTTAGGATACTATCCATTGTGTATATATAAGCCTGCTTTATGCTTTAGAATAAAGATGATCCGAAATGTCTTTAGAGGGATATTTCTATCAAATTGTTGAGATGATTACACTTTGAGGAAAGGTATAATGAGGTCCTAACTGCATAAGTTAGGTTTAGATGTTGAGTATATTTGGACTGGTAACATTCTTCTTTGAGTACACAGAGTGATTGCAGATTTTAACAGATCAGCCTGTTAAGGCCATAAATGCTTTAAGTTTCAGCAGTAAATAAACTTGGTTCTTCTAAGCAAAATGAAGCAATTGGACTATTACTGGATCTAGTTGAACTAACTAGTGATTCATGGGAAAATCCGTTGTGGCTAATTATTACTGGAACAGTCATTGAGTAATGAAGACAGTGAGGAGTAGACCTATATTTCTCACACAACATTGGTGGGGATGGATGAGGGAATCACTTCTGCTCTGATGGAAAGATCCAGTGGGGCAGAGAATATGGAGCTGGCTACATAAAAGGAGTATACTGCAGTTACAAGATGGGCGTAAGAGGTTAGTCACCTGAACCACCCGTTGATCTCCTGAGACCTAACAACATTCTTCTACCTTTCCTCGAGCCAAGTCAGGCAGTCAGTGCTCAGCATAGCCAATCATAATTTAGGGGGGCAAACTGCATTTATCACCAGCCATCTCATGTCAAGAAACAGAAAGCCTGGCTTATTGGTATTTTCTGTCCTGAGACTATGGTAGAAGAACAGGAAAGATGGATGATTGGTATTGTTCTTTTAGAGTGCTTAATCAGACCGTATTGAGATCAAGAGGATCAAACTAGACCAAGATCATTTTTTAAAAAACTAACTCAGATGGCATTTGTGACAAGGTTATTGCACATACAGAGTACATATAAACTCTTCCAGAAGCTGAAGAAGAAGCAGTCACCTTTACCTTACTAGGTTTTAAGATTGGTGTGGGAGGTTATTCATAATCAGGGGTATTTGCAGATAAGGTGATGCTTTAAATTCAGGAGATTGGGATATTTTTGCTCTGACAACCAGGACAATTCTGAACATCATGAGGATTCTGAACATCTCTGATGGCACTGTCTGATGCTTTGATAACAGGAAAGATGGTTTATTTATCCTTTTAACCTTGCCCACTTCCCACTGCATCCTTCCAACTTTAGGTTAATGACTTTCCTTTTTCAGCATTATGGTAAATTAGGTCATGCTGCAGGAAAAGACACACAATCTGCAAATTCATCATTTTTTGAGACTGTGAATATCAAAATTATTGACTTTGAGGAAAATGAAAAGGAAGTATATAACTGATGCTATATATACTCCTGGAGTATATGCATTTCTGAATTGTTCTTAATTTATGTTAGGAAAACAATTTGAGGATTTTTCAGAACTTATAGACAGTTTCTACAATTTAAATGTTTTTTACAATGGAATTTATTCCCTCCCCCCATCCATTTTTAAGGTATTTCATCATTGATCATTAGAAACTACCAAGGATTATTCAAAAGGCTTAACATGCAGAAATCCCATGGGTTCTTGTATTAGCCAAAGAAGTAAAATGCTAGCTTATTGCTTAATTCAATCGTAATACATTTGCTTATCTCAAGAATAAAAGACTATTTATTTAGAAGTAAGCGTACAAAGAAAATAAAATTAGAAAATTTCATTAACAGACACATCACTTTCCCTGCAGTAAAGCACATCCAGGTTCTGACATTTATAAGCTATATGACCTTGGGTATAGGGCTGAACATCTTTGTGCTGTACATTCCTCATCTGAAAAATATTCAGAGGCTTAATTGAGATAACGTATATGATGTATCTGACGTTGTTTCTTTCCCAGTTTAACTACTCTATAAATATTAGTTATTATTTGTCCTTACTTACTTGCAGTTTATGTTGTCTTATTCAATTTTAAGTGGCCATAAACCACCTACAAATATTTTCAGAACTGGCAGGGTAAATTATAAATTACTGTGCTTTATGTGGTAGCTATGAAATGGAGAATGACCCTTTGATGTGGAATGACTTGTTGTAGTCTTATCTCACAAAATCCACCTCCTTTACTGAGCCATGAAATTGGATATTGACCAAGGGATGCAGAGAAGAGGAAGAGTCCTAAACTGGAAGGTCCAATCACACATCTTAGAGGGTAGGGTAATCATATATGTGCTTTCCAAGAAAAATCAGGGTCATGCCTGTTGTCTTGGCATAATACTTAAAACTCCCCTCACCCTAAAGTGTTCTGGTTAGACAATAAAATTTACAGCCATCTGAATGATCACCCCACTGGGATTTTCCTGGAAGGAGGATAAATTGATACTGATTGAGAAATGGGCTTTGAAAGAAGCCAGAACTTTTTCTGGGGTTTTAACCAAAAAGTTGATCTACGAGGTCCAACAATTACGTTCACAAACTCATTCTAGAAGAAGTACTACATCACTCATTGCTGAATATCACTATGGTCACCTTTGACGTACTCCTCTTGGGAAGCTATGCACTGATGCCAGTGCCTAGTCACACATCAAAGCAATTTTGGAACTCTTTTTATGGAATGGTCATCCGAACCATTGTCATATTACCCTTGATATCCTAAATATCAACAAACATTTTTCTTTCTCTTTGGGTAAAGAAAAGAGTCTTTGGGGGCCAGGTCAGGTGAGTAGGGAGGATGTTTCAATACAGTTATTTGTACAGTGCTGTCAACATAAGTGCACAGTGGCAAGTTCGTGAGCTTAATTGTCACACCACAACAAATAACAATGACAGCTCTAATAGTCTTTCCAGAAAAAGAGTTCCAAAACTGCTTTGACAGGTGCACTAGGCACTGGCATTGGTGCATAGCTTCCCAAGGAGAGTACTTCGAAGGTGACCATAGTGATATTTAACAATGATGTATATAGCACTTTTTCTAGAATCGTTTGTGAACCTAATTGTTGGACTCATATGTCATCTTACATAAAAGACTTTTTCAGTTACTCAGTCCTGATGAGGACCTAAGACGTTTTTCTATGATTTTGTTAAATATAATAAAAGATAGTCTTTTAATCGGAGTTAATTAATGAGATCAATTGGGTTTTAAGTCTTCTTTTTTCTTAATTTCAATATGTCAAAGTTGGGAAGATGACCAGAAAGGTCATGGATGTGGACAAGTTGTTTCTTTGGGTCCACTGGGGCATCTGTGTCTTGGACGACATTTTTGAAGTTCAAGGTCTGGTCCTCAGCTGTGCAAATTCAGGAATTAAATTTTCCAACACATCTCTCAGACACAGAAGGCTGAATACAGCGGGGAGAAAACTGCTGGATTCAAGGATGTTGAAAATAATAACTAGTAAGTGTCAAGCACTTATTGTGTATTAATGAGGAAATATATTTTTTGATCTCTTTTGTTTCAAATGCATCAAATGTGAAGCAGTTTTCCTGAGGCTTGACTGATTTTAAGCATGTAATCGAAGATGTTTAGTGTTATAGATTGTGCTGTACCCACACAGAGCACAGAGTTTCTCAGTAATAGAGGTGTCCATGTCTCCTATAAAAAATTGATCTATTTTGTGATTGTGATCTCTAACGCATAGGACCTAGGGTAAGGATCTCAGCTATAAGACTAGTATTAGAGTTAAGCACGAATATAAGCAATAAAATATCCCTATTTTACAGATAAGGAAATTAAATCACAATGAGATTAAGATTCTTGTTAGGGTTGACACAGCTGGTTAATCAGAGTAGAGTTTTGAATCCAGATGGTCTTATCCAGAAGCCTGTGCTTTTAACCACTATATGGTACTCCCTCCTGCCCTCTTGAATTGGTATATCTACACTCTATATCCTTATTCATACACATTCTCTGGGCCACAGGCAGCCACAGAAAGCCACAGATGTGAGTGAAACATATGTGTGTCCAAGACAATTCTGCTATAAACTCATTTGTGCATTCTTTGCTCCTTTTCAGACACATATTGTCTATCACCTATGTCATTCATTAATTTAGCATAAATTAATTATGCATCTACTATGTTTCAAGGATGCTTCTGATTTTGGGGAAGTTAGCAGTGGACATACAGACAAAGTATCTGCCCTCAAGGAGTTTACATCATTGGAGGAAAGGAGAAAATAAAAACATATGGTATAGAAAAGATTGCTGTTTTTATTTTTATTTTATTTAAGCTTAGAGGGAACATATACAGAGTGTACATGGGTATATTGTGTGATGGTGAGGTAAGGGATTCTTCTGAACTCATCACTCAAGTAGTGAGCATAGTACCCAATCAGTAGTTTTCAGCCGCTTGCCCTGCTCTCTGGCTTTCCCCTTTTGGATTCCCAGTCTGCTGTTTCCATCTTTATGTCCATGTATACCTGGTGTTTAGCTTCCACTTACAAGTGAGAAAATGCAGTATTCAGTTTTCTGTTTTTGTGTTAGTTCGCTTAGAATAATGGCCTCTAGCTGCATCCATGTTGCTGCAAAGGATGTGGTGATTTTATTCTTTGTGCGTGTGTGTGTGTGTGACTGCATAGTATTCCATGGTATATTTGTACAGCATTTTATTTATCTAATCCCTCATTGACGGGCATCTAGATTGATTCCGTGTCTTTGCTATTTAGATCACTGGTTTTTAAACATTATTCTTTATCAGAGAAATGCTGATATTAGACAAAATTTCATAGAATACAAATATTAATATGTAAAGCACAGCAAAGAAAATACTGTCTGGCAGATACAGGTGCAATGTTCAGAGGTCGCTCACATTGCAATCCCATTCCGTTCTCTCCTACAGTAGTCTGGGAAGTACCTCTAGAGAACTCAGTTTGAAAACCATTGATTTAGAATACCCATTGTTGGGAACATATAATTAGAAAAAAAATCTGCCAATCCAGAAAACCTCTCCACAAAAGCAGTGGAAAAAGTAAACAGTTTTATTATTGAATAAACATTCAACCAGAAAGTGATCTACCACATGGGCAGTACAATAAGAGATGGCAAAAACTGAATGACAACTCATGCTTCTTTAGAGCCAAATAGATACAGCTCATTGTGGGTACACTTTTAAGAAAAACAATAACTAGTTCTCAAGTAAGAGAACTTACCAGCACTATTTATCACACATAGTTCATCTTAAATTCACCTGATAATTGGGGTGATCTTCTGTGTTAACTTTTTCCAGAGGGAAAACATATTCTTACATTGTTAGAGGTAGTTTTAAAACTTGGAGCAAGGGGTCATTGATTTTAGGATCTGACCTGCTCTCAGAAACTGAGAAATAGGGATTCTGTCTCCCTTGATGTTTACCTTTCAAGGAGATGGCTCTCAGGACATAAAAGTGGATAAAGGAACTTGCAATTATATATTTTCTCCTAACCAAATACTAATCAGGCCCCATCCTGCTTAGCCTCTGAGAGTAGAGGAAATTTTAGGCTGTATTTTAGGCAGTGATTTTAGGCTGGTATGGCTATAGATGATTATATGTTTTCTGAAGAAAATATTCTAAGTGAAGGAAGGAGAGGAGAGATCTTTTTCCTTATTTTCAACAGAGAAAATTAGGCCTTTTATTTTTAATTTGTATTTGTTCATAAGCCATTCAGATATAGGCAGCTGATTTTGGAAATAAATACAAAAACAAACCAAAAAATTCTGCTATCCTAATGAGAGTGTGTGATTTCATGATTTTAGGCAGATGGTCTTGCTAAAAAGACATTCATGATTTCAGTTTAAATCCATTGCAGTAAACTAGATTTTTCTGACCCCAGAGTCAATCTGTGACAAGCCTATTTTAAATCTTTGGCTCAAGTTCCCCCAAAGCATTACCCAAAGGGTGAAACTTCTTCTTTCCCTAGCTCTGAAGACTCAGGCTTTAGGCTAATAAACAAGTGCTTAGAAGCGTTGACATATCCCATGGAGCTAGAATAAAAGATGTAGAAATGATGAAGTCAACTTAGAATCATAGACTATTGAAGCCCAAAGGTTCCTTGGAACTCACACCATGCAATAGCCATTTGATACCCAGGCAAGGTAATTTCTAGAATAGACTAGGAGAGACAGGTAGACTATTTTCTGTCCTGTAGAGAAGCTCTGTGTCCTTATACTGTCTCATTTCTACTGGTTGTAGAATTCAGGAAAAGGCACAGAAATGCCATGTCAGAGCAATTGTATTTGGAATTCAGGATTCTCTCAGCCAGGTATTAACTACTTCCTCACCTGTCATTAGATAAAGCAAGCATGAGGAAGCCATTTTGCTGGTGATGCTTACAAGAAAACCCTGTGATGTCAAAGAAAAGACTGTCTGAACTTAGGAGATTTAATTTTTAAAAAAATGAAATGAAACTGGAGAAAGAAATCTCTATAGAATTAAACACCTAGAAATGCTCGAGGGGTAACATTCGTCTACCTTTCATTTCATAGATGGAAAAACAGGTGAAAAGAGAATATCTCCTTGCCCCTGTAATGGAGGTTGACTGGTCTTAAAGGATATGAAAGAGATCTTGGCATGTAGATCCAGTCTATTACAAAAGATCTTACCGGGTTGTTTTATTTTCTTTGAACCTTATTTATTTTCTCTTTACTTTAGCTGTTGAGCATGGATGATAATGATGTATATGAGCGCTGAAGCCTGATCATGTTGTGATCATATCATGCACAATGCCACTCCGGCAACCAGGCTTGTCTAAGCTATTCTTGCCTTCATACCCACTGAATCTGGTCAGTTTTTAGAAGAACCAGTAAGATTTTATGGAATAATTAGACACCCTATAGGGCTCTTGAGATCTGCAAATGATTGACATTGTTGGTTCTTACATTGTCACGCTTTCATAGTAAGTTCTTTTTCTAGCATATTTTATTTAGAAAACTAAGGGAAACCTAGACATTTTTTTCCTTTTCTGTCATTTGGATTTCTTTATGTGTTTTGGAAAAATATTGGCTTCCTTCCGCATTTCTTTAGCTGTTGACTACCACAATAAATCAGTTTGAATTTCTCAAGTCATATTATTTCCTTTTTCTTGCCAATGTAATGAAAGAATGTGAACTCTCCCAGGCATATCATACTGAGAAATACTGGGAGAAAATGGACAAAGTGATTTCTGTGATGGAATTCACAACTGGTATTTAGGGCATGCTTATCATTTGTTAGGCACATAAGTGTTGCCCTTTGGACTTTTAACACAATGTCTGTCTCCCCAGTTATTCAACTTCTTTACTCTGAAGATGCAGCAAGTCCTTCATAGTTGAATGCTATATTCATGCCAAAGAAGTGCAGGGTCCCTTGCCCGAAGTTATTGCCTTTACCATTTCAAAGTTTATAGGGTGAAACTTTTTTTCTCCCATGCTTTCCTTTGTATTTTGCATTTTTCTAATCTACAAAATAAAAATCCATTCCCACATATTTAAGATAGTGGTCTTTTTCATTGTACCCATATAGTTCTCTCTGAATTTTGGACCTTTTAATATTAAAAGCTTTCAGCAGACATTGAAAACACTTCTTTAAAACTCCTTTTTAATCTAACAAAGTACTCTTTCAATTTTTAGCCCATAGTTGTCATCACCTAGACTTTTTCTGAGTACACAGCAGAAAGCAGGCAGATGTCAGAAAATAATATGGTAATCCACATCTGAAGGTTAATCTTTAGAATGTATTTTGAAAGCAAATAAGACTTCTAAGACTCAAACTTGAATTTTTCTGAGCTGCTTTTGCAACAAAGAGGGCACCTTCCTTTTCCGTTACTGTTAGTATTAAGAGCACCTTCTCCTCCCACCCTTGTATGCAGAGTTGATTTCTGCTGAGTTATTTCTCTTATGGGATCTGACCTGCTGCCAGAGCTAGTCACCATCTCATCTCTAATTTGGACCTTTTCTACATCAGCCCTAGCTCTGGTGTTCTGTCAGCTTAACTGCTCTCTGATCCTCTGAAAGGGCTGAGGAAGGGAGAGAGGGAGAAAGGCCGATCCCGGTTAGTATCTAGCACTTTCTCTATCAGTAAGCTCCTCTTCCCCAAATATTTCCCTCTCCCTCTAGTGCTTTCTAAAATATGTCTCAATGTTAACAGTTTTATTTAGGAGAAAAAAGTGTTTTCTGGTCAAATAAATATGGTAACTGCTGACTTAAAATTAAATTGGTTTCTTTATTGCAGAACAGCTCCAAGCTTTTAATATGCTAATGGCATTGTGAATCTCTTAGAGGACAATGTAGTATACAACCCAACTCATTTTATTGCAAAGCATCTTTTTTTTTCTTTTCTTTTTTTTCCTGAAGCATGTTTAGGACTAATATTTTATGGAATATGACTAGTTAGAACTCATTTTACTTTTGCTATTTTTTTTTAGCTCATTGTTTTCCAAACTTCTGCTATTCGATATCAACTTCTTGCCAATATTTTTCTTTAAATCAGTTCACTCTCTTTTACTTAAATAAATTTACTTGAGAAGGAAACTACTGGAAATGGAAAATAAGAATTACTTGCCATAAGTGGGCAGTAACTATGGAAATAAGTAGAACAAAGCAACGCTATTAAAGAACGAATTGAAAAAATAAAGTAAAAGCAAATAGTGGAATGCAGATAATATATTTAATAGATTTATAGAAATATATGCCTGAGAATAAGTCTCTTTTAAGAAGAATAAGACCAATAATAATCAAAGAGTAATAAAAGTAATCTGGCCTCTTTGCTTATTTTGGATGACTATGAGAATTCATCACAAAAAGTATTCTGTTTTTCTTTTTTTTAGTTGATATAGTATTTTGATTCCTCTGTGTACATAGTCAAACTGACCAAAAGCTATTGAAACACTCCCTGAGAAAGGGTTGGATACTGGGAATTGGTTTATTTTTTAAATTTGTTCTTTTAGCCACTCATTTATTTCCTTACTACTTTATTTTTTTTCTGGTAATGAAAAATCTTAAGCACAGCAATGTAGAAAGAATACCTCAAGAAATATGCACATATCCTACAGTCAACAAACATACTCTTTGGAGTATTCTCCAGAGAAACAGAAGGTATATATGGTTAAATAAGAGACAATTTATTATGGTAACTGGCTAATGTGATTATAGAGGCTAAAAAGTCCCATGATATGCCATCTGCAAGTTGGAGAACAAGGAACACTGGTGATGTCATTCAGTCTGAGTCCAAAGGCTTGAGAAGTAGCGTACCAGGGTTGTAACTCTCAATCTGAGGTTGAAGACCTAAGAATCAGGCAGGGGTTGGGGGGAGGGTGGGATGCTGGTCTAAGTGTCCAAGGGCATGAAAAGATGGATGTCCCAGTTCAAGAGAGAGAGAGAGAGAGCAAGGACTGGAGGATGTGTGCTCACATTGGTGAGAGTGGATTTTCTTCACTCAGTCCATTGATTCAAATGCCAATCTCTTCCAGAAACACCCTCACAGGCACACCCAGAAATAATATTTTACTAGCTATCTGGGCATCCCTAAGCCCAGTCAAACTGATACATAAAACTAACCATCACAACAAATATTAGCTTTTAAAAATATTTGCTTTGTTTCTCAACTAAATTATTTTTATTTAAATTTTTATTGACATATACATTATTGCTGAACTATTTTATAATAAATTAATGATGTCATAATATGACATTCCTAAATTTTCTATATGTGTCTCTCAGAATAATATTTTTGGCATAGCCAAGATACCATTTTCACATCTAACAAACAATAGTGATTTTTTATCATTACCTAATATTAAAAAACTTTTGTTCAACCAAAATTTTGTTTCAAAAAGCCATTGAATGATCTCTAGATGATCTTGTTTTAGAAAGTCAAGTTATTTGGTACTGTCTGGAAAGTGATCAAAAAGTCATTCCTCATCCATTCTCTACTGCCATTTAATTTAGGGAAGTGCTGATAATGACTTTCTATAGATTTTTCCTGTTTTGCTTCATAACATTAAAAATATTTTTCATGAGCTTATCAGATGAGGTGATAAATAAAACATTTTATCCATGGTGATTAATTTTTAGGTATCAATTTGACTGATAAAGGGATACCCAGATCTGGTAAAGCATTATTTCTGGGTATGTCTGTGAGGATGCTTCTGGAAGAGACTGGCATTTGAATCAGTAGACTGAGAAGGAAGACTTGTCCTCACCCAATGTGAGCGGTCACCATTCATTCAGCTGAGGATCCAGACAGAACAAAGAAGATGGCTATTTGGGTATGATAAGCCTCTTAAAGGCAAGAGTAAAATAAAAGAAGAGTCACTGTGGCTGGCTGAAGAATTCACAAATGGGATGTGAGCTCTGGAACAGAAATAGCACTTCTCTACAAAAGTCCAGTAAGAAAGAGAGACCCAAGGAAAGGTATCCTGATCATGACAGAATAGAGGCTTAGCAGAAAGAAGGTGTCTGGAAGGCCAACATCTTAACATTAATCTAGAAGGAAAATCAGACAAGTCATACAAGGCTCTACCTCGCTCCTCCCATTCCTCAACAGGAGAAATTGTTTTATTTGGCTGGTTTGTTTTTGTTTTTATGTTAATTTATATGTCTTACATATTGAGTATACTCTGCAATTCATCCTACCATATCTTGTGTTATATTTGACCCAATTATGTTATCTTCCTTGCCCTAACAGACATTTGAGATAGAGACCCCAGTACTAATGGGGTTAAGTGAAGAATAATGCAGACTGGAGAAATCAGATCTTGAGAGCTGAATTGGCACAAATGTGCACTGGTAAAACCAGGTGAAATTGGCCTATTTATAGTTTTGTTGAGACCTACACAGAGCGATCTTTTCTGTCTGCTACATAAAATTGTTTCCTGTTCTATTCACTCAAATTCCCAGAGTCACAGATAAAGGGAAAACACAAACTGCTGATTGGTTTTTAAAACTTTCCAGGCAAAAAGACTGGATAGTGATATGTATCTATACTTACAAAATGGAACCTCATATGGGAGATATGAAAAAGTAGAAATTGCTACATTGGACCAGAGCATAACGTTGTAAGCCTAGTTCTCTGGTACTGATTTTGACAGCTGTAGAAAAGAGACTCTACTTTTAGAGGAATAAAATTTCAGCATTGATTGGAAAATACATTTTATAAATGGGGAAACTGAGTAAATGAAATGACTTGTCCCAGGTCCCACAAATTGTGGATAATAGCAGTACGGAACAAAAACTCTGGTTAGCAAACTTCTAGTTGCTCTTCTCACTGTATAATATATGATGGAAATATGATATTTTTGGCTTGAATAATTCAGATTCTTGGTCTATGTGACCTATAGTTACCAGTAGTTCTCACTTCATTTCTTCCTGATTTAACTTTAATACTTGGGATGCATATCCACAGGAAAAGTGAAATGGAAACTTCACCTTGCCATTTGGGGCAGTTCAGGGAAAAAATAAAAATAATCTGCTTCTGAAGGGGAAGAAAAGGGTGTTCAGAATGGATTCCTAACAATGATTAAACATATTTGGTTTTTGCTCAGTTCCTCTTTTCTCTTTGCATAAATGGAGGCAAGAGTCTTAAAAAATAAATCAAGATCAACTAGTTCAAACTATATGACTCATTTCAGAGATTTCCTCTCCCAGTAGAAAGCTTGAGAATAAACAAATTCACTCTTGAAGCTTCTCTTGTGGTGGGCTCCAATTCAATTTTGTACTCTCTTGTAGCCAGCTACATCACAGCATACAGTGTGGAAGTCTTTGGTTATCTTTATAGCAATCAGCAGTTTGTTCCTGAGTTTGTTCAATCTTTAAACAAATAATTGCTGATGCCAACAGGATGTTTATGAATGAAGATATATAAGATAAGAATGTTGCTCTTGAGAAGCTTATGACTTGCTGAATAATGGGGATAATAGCATAGTATTTTCTATCATTCCAAGTAAACCATAAAAATGGAGGATATCAGTTATATATTGGTGGAATCAGAGAAATATTTGAAGGGGATACCGCATTAATATTGAGTTTGAAAGATGGATAAGATTTCTACAAACCTTGACTCAAATATACAGGTCTCTCAGCCTAGAATTGCTACCCTGCATCTTGGGTTGATTTTAACAAGTATTATTTTAAAATTTATGAAGCTGTGAAAAATTCTATTTGTCTTTTATAGTTCAGTTTGTGCTATCATCTTGTTTGAGATTCATCTGAGCATCTCAGCAAAGTTTTCTTCTTTCTTTGTATTTCTAATCTACTTCATTTATGCAAAGTATTTTGAATTAACTATATACCTAGAATATGTTTATGTGTATGTTCCATTTTACTGCTTGACTTATAAGCTCTTTGAGGACAGGTATCATTTTGCATGTTATTTTAATTCTCCCCAGCACTTAGTATAGAATGGGAGTTTAAGGAGAATTTATTGAATAAAATGAACAAGTTAATGGTCAAAACTTCACATTTTGTGTATGTGTGAAAAGAGTCTAGGTCAGTCATTTATGCCTTCTTCATGGCAAATGCCACCACCATGGGTAACCTAACCACAAGTTGTGTTTCAGATAGTTGGAAAATCAAACGATTAGATGGATAGATCTTGAATTTACCTATTCTCTGTAATGTCTCCAGTCTATTCTAATATCTAGTTTTTATGGAAATCATTTTCAACTTTTATGTGAAACTATTTTGTAAAGAAAATGAAATGTAACCTTTGTAGAAAATTACATAAAGATACAGATATATAACTTTGAACTTACAAGCTTCAATTTTTTGTTACAATAGATATGTGTTAGCTCTTAACATCTCATAACACCAGAAAACTTTGGAGATTAAAAACAGAAATAGTTTGTGCAGTAGACTGCTCAGGGGCTGAAATAATAAAGCGACTCATCATTTTCTATACTTACCCATCAGTTAAAGCCTTTCCTGTTGTCATATAAAAATTACTGAGGTTAATAGGCTGGCTTTCACCATGTTCCTCAATCTGCCAGAAGGGTTTAAAGTCAGACTCTGAAGGATGTATGTGACATACATTATTTTAGTCTGTCTGAATTGACTCTACCCACCATGAAAGTAAGACTGCTTCAGAGGCTCAGTCAGCCTCAGTGGCTTAGAAGCCAGTCAGATAATGGTAAGGATTTTGAATAATAATAAAAGCCAACAACACTTAGAGTATATACTGTCATTTCCATGACAGTTTAAGTTTTTATATTTAAGAACCTTAAGAGGCAGTCATTTTTGAGTATCATACAAATGAGAAAATTGAAGCTCAGAAAGTTTCCCAAGGTCACTAAGCTGGTGAATGGTAGAGCAATGATTTGAATCAGGCAGTTTAACTCTACGCCCACAATATTACTCTCCAAGTTATTTTGCCCCTGCTGGAATTCCACCTCTAAATTTTATATAATGCTTTGATAATATGTCCAGCCTCCTCTGATAAAATAAACTCAGAAATAAATTTAATTTTAGGTTCTAAATTGTCCTACAAATTGATTTTTGAACCTTCATGAAATTGATCCTTGTACAATTAAGTACTACATAAATAACCCGTGAATGAATGCGTGAATGAATGAATAGCATACTCCTATACAGTTCCATTACTTGTTCAACTTTTCATTAAATTTTCATTAAATCTTCAGCTGGATGCAGGGTTGTATATAGTCTGTGGAATCTAAGTGAATACCCCTCCTTCTACTCAAATGCTCTCTAGAAAATGAAAGAATTTGGTTGTGAACATTAGCCCTGTGTTTCCTATGCACTCTATTGCATTTGTGCAATTGCTATTAATTTTCCTCAATCCACTGCCATTTTAAAAGCTACCAGGCTGTAATCTTATAGCAATTTACTTGCTATCTTTGCCTTTTCCATCAACAATGTCGATGCATAATTAAACTATGTGCTCTGGGGAAGACATACTTTTAAATACAGAGATAAAAGCAAGATATTGTCCCAAGAAAAGAGTACAGAAATCAATTTAACTACCAAGTTAAAGTTGGTATATTAATATCAGTATATACTTTGGCAAGAGAAACTAACTTGAATAATTTACTTCCATAATTTATTGATAGTGTGTTGTTGAAGTCTAACAATATGGTTATCAGTCATGAGATCTTAACATATTACATACAATGATTAGAAAAATTTAATAATCGTTTGATTATTTAGATGTAGTTATTAAAAAAAGTGACAAAAGTCTCTCATGAGGATTGAGAAGGATAAAGTAGCAAATACTGCATGATAATTTTTAGGTTTTTAAAGCTGTAGATAAGACACAGATGTTCTTAATATGTAGCAGGCACATGATGAGCAGATGTAAATTAATCTGAAACCCCTGGAAGTCATTTTGACACTAGCTTCTTTGGCATTTTCTCATTTCATAAATAAATGCATTCTATTACATTTATTTACATTTAGCTGCAGGCTAGTAGAAAACCCATTTAACAAATATCAGGCTAAATTCTGCCTGAGAATTTTGCAGGATATATCTCACAGGGCAAAGCTGCTAGGAGTTAGAAACATTAAACCCAGGGACCAAATGCATGCAAAATGCCCTTGACAACTCTCTGACCCTCTGTGGCTTGGCTATGTCCTATAGATCATGTACTAGAGGGAAAATTTCAGATTCCTTCCTCTACCACTTTTTATACTGGGAAATTGTGTCAATACTGCTTTTCTTTGGAAGCCAATTTGCACATGGAAATGAGGTTCATGTTCACCAGAAAAAGAAGGCAAATGTATTCAGGTGTGGATCTGCCAGGAATAATTTTTAGTTCATTTGGATTGCTATGGCAAATACCATAAACTGGGTGACTTATAAACAACAAAAATGTACTTCTCATATTTCTGAAGACTGGGAAATGCAAGATCAAGCTGCTGTCAGATTTGATGTCTGATGAAGGCCTGATTTCTGATTCATAGATGGCACTTTCATGTCCTCACATGGCTGAAGAGGCAGGGAAACTCTCTGAGTCTCTTTTATTAGGGTGTTAATCCCATTCATGAGAATTCCATGCTCATAACTTAATCACCTCCCAAAGGTCTCACCTGCAAACACTATCACATTGGGGGTAGATTTCAACCTATGAATATATATATGTATTTCTATTTTTTTAGAAAGTAGGATTTATTGAGAGCACAGAAAAGCTCCCACAGTGGGAGGGGACCCGAGGGAATTGCCCTGTGAATATTTTTTGTGGGGAGGAGAAGGGTGGTGAAACAAATCTCGAATCTATAGGAATTGGTGAATCCTTTAAGTTTCTCATAGTCTAACCTAATCCAAAATGACTAAGAAATGCCACAGAGCTCTGGGAAGTATATTCTAATACTCTTTGTTCAAATCTAGGGACCCAAGACATGGCAAAATAAAATCAATCTAGAACAGAGAAAACATGCTTTTGAAGGGACGTGTTACAGCTTAGGGCCCACCTAACAGACCTTAAAAATTCAATTGCTCTTTAGAGTGAATTCAAGTGAAAGTGACCATCCCTGGGGCAGTGAGTGATAGTGCTGGACCCTGTGCATTAGTAAAGACAGTTCTCCCAGGGACAAGTCTGAACCTACATTACTATATGCTACACATCCAACATTTGGGGTCATCCCAGTACTCTCCACTGAAAAGGATCTCTGCTTCCAAGAAAATAAGTACTTAGGGACCCCAGTTTTTAGCTTCGTGTTTTCATTTTAAGGAATTTTGTATATTAATGTTTAATAGAGGGTTTCTTTTTTAGACAATAAAGACACACACACACAAAACATATTCTTTGACTCCAGTGACAAGGGGTATACCTAAGAACAAAGTAAGTCTCTCAGAGAATTGATATAACCCTAATTTTCATAGCTTCAGACTTTGTGATGTGGGCATATTAGCATCTTCCAAAAGTCATCAAAACTTGAATAATTGCATAAATGTGGTTAACGTCATGGGTTTTCCTTTGCATATATACCTGTAATAAAACAAGCAAACATCAGACTTACTTAAAGGTAGATGATAACTAGGACAGTGATTATTTATTTCACTGTGTGTAGATTATTTTTAAAGCTGTCATTAAATGTGGAATCCTGTTGTGAATACATGGCAGAAGCCTATTATTTATTTTCTAGTTTAAAGAGAGTTTATTCAAGCACCGAGTTTAAGGATAGCCATCTGAGAAACACAGATTCCAAAGAATGGAAGTCAGTGTTCTGAAGTGTAGAAGTTTGTGTAGACAAAGTTTAGGGAAACCTAACACAATTTCAGCACCTTTCTATGTAAGGTTTAACACATCGTTATAATGACCTGATTAGTTGAGTTGATCTTTTTCTTTCAGAAAATATATATTTAACATTCCACACAAAAGATGTAACAGTCACAGGGGTTGGGTGCCATCTGGTCTGAGTTAGGTACAGGACAATAAAGGAGGCAATCTATAACAAAAGGTCAGTGATTGGAAATGTGGAGGTCTGGTCTCTCTTAGTCATTTACAGAACAAAAACAATGAGGGCAAGAGTTTTCTATAAAAAGCAAAATTGCAAACATGCTACATGACTCAGTCTGTAGAGCTTACCTTCCCATTGACTTAATAAATTTAGAGGGTCTTGAATTTTATTTTCCTTTCTAATATAAATAGTGTCGTATTGAATCATTCTACAACTTAAGGCTATTATTTCAAGGAGTCCAATGGTATTTCAGCACCACATAAACTGGCTTTCTAAGTTGGTGTTTCAGCAATTTAAGGCATTCATAAAAAGTGCTCCTCTCAGGGCCTATAAAGAGATTTTCAAACCTTCAAGGCTGTAAGCATTCTCAGCTGATTGTCAAATTAAATACACAGGCCTGGTCCAGGTTTCTTGCATGCTTCTCCCCTCCTCCAAGTTACCTTCATTACCAGGCTCAAATCCAGGTTTAAGTGAACAACTTCATTTGAGATGTTGAAAAATGGAGAATGAAAGTAATTATCCATATGCCAAGTGCCCCAAGTCATTCATTTGAAGCAACCAAAGGTATCTGGTGGCCTGAATTCTACAAATCGGCAGTCAGTATTGTTCAACAAATTCATTCAATGTACATGTATTGAGTTCTCTTCTGCAGAGCTTTGACTTGGGTCCTGAAAGTGCAACGAGGATATAGAAACATGAACTCTTTTGACCAATATTTCCTATTTCTCCTATTTTAGTAGCTGTGACCATTTAGGGTCCTGCAGTGAATGAAATAAAAGATTCTTAGGAGATTTTATTGGCCTAATCTTTTCCTTTGCAGAGGGGGCTGGGTAATGACCGTCTCCAAGTCAGCATATGACAATATCCCAACCCTTACCTCCAATTCTTCCACCAGTTCTATCTCTCCCCAACATTACAGCAATCTAAATAATAAAAAACAGGATCAAATTCTATCTTATCTAGAAATCTTGTCACATTCTGAGATTTTTCTATAATTTGCAAATCCACCAATAGTTTCTACATATCAGCGTACCTGATTTTCATCAGGGAGGTGATAGCAAAGGTAGTTTTTAGAGCAATCATTTGGGGCAACAGGAAGAACATTATACAAAGGCCTATGGCACCTTGGCAGAGAGCAGGAAATGAGACAGATTTGAAAGTTTTCTGCTATCTGATCTATTTGACTTTCTTATAATTAATATTGTGCCTCTGCAGAATATTTAATAACATTCCTTTAACAATAATTCCTTATTCCATTTACGAGCTTTCAGCTTAGTGGGAATGCCTGCATAGTCACTAGTCAATTTCTCAACTTTCCTCTTCCTTTTACTTTTGGGAGGCTTCCACAAGCAGTTTTCATTGCAAATAGGGGTATTTTGCATTCCATAAAGGAACAATAAAATGTTTTGCAGAAGACTGAGACCTGTGTCTCATTTCCTTTCCAACCAATGCAGGATTTTCTTTGGCCCAGGACTTAAGAGCTTATGCTAATTTTTCTGGCAGCACCAAAAATGATCAATTTCATTGTCTTCCGGTGTTTTTCACTTAATTAGCCTTTTTGATCTCAATAACTAGATGAGCTCTTTTTACATAATTTATTAACTTGATTATTTCATCTCCCTTTAAAAAAAAATAAATCAGAGAAGATACCTGACACAGAACAACAGTTTGCAAAGATAGGAAGATTTTAATATAAAACAAGCCAAGGAGTTTCTACTAGAGAATTTTTTATACATTACCTAGATATTGCATAGAGAGAGCTGTGTTCTTCTCTCAGGTTTCTGTGTGTGACTGGTGAGGATGGAGAGTTATATGTAGATTTGTTTCATTCCTTTTTATCATATATATATACACATTATAATATATAATATAGTCATATGTTACAACTATAAGATGTGGGGTACAATTCAGGTTTAGGTGCATAAATGGTAATTATACTGATGAAGTTTGGGCATTCCCTTGGTCCTCACTTCGCTTGGTTTGGGGTCAGGCACCCTTATTAGTGTTATGTGACTCCAGTCCCCTGGCACTGTCCCACTACTACCAATCCCTCTCATGTAGTATTATGATAAATATTCAGGGTCCACATATGAATGAGAACATGTAGCACTCAGTTCTTTGTCTTTTTATCTTTATTTACCTTTGGTCATTATAGATAAAGAATTAAAAGAAAAGACATTTACATATGACATACTTTAAGTTTGTTCTGCACCACCAAATGGTAAAAAATCTAAACATTATCACATGTTTACTATTTATGCCTCTTGCCTAATGATGGAACACAGATATTTTAGAGATGTTAAATTAATGATGAAAGAGAGCATATTGGAAAAAATTATAATTAAACAACTGTGCATACCATTTAGCCTCAAAATGTTACCTGCCATTTCTCCTATTCTCAATTTTTTTTAAAAAAGGTTTTATTATTTTGCTTTTATGCCTTTTTTCCTTCTCTTTTCTTTAATTTTTGCTTGCTTTTCTGGTTGTTTCTTCCTCTGACTCTTTTTACCTTAGTCTAATTGTCTGCATTCTGCCCACCTAGGAGGACTCCCCTCAAGATTCAAAACCAACAGTCATCTTGACAACGTTTTTATTTATAGGTAGAAGGTGGTTTCATTGTCAAAGTAAGGAATGACTTTAATGGGTAGTTGGCCCTACTTTGGAAAAGGGCCACAAGTCAACTATTCTAAAAGCAAGTTAGTGTTTTGATAGCTGTACTCTGATTTTGTCTAGTTAAGGATGTCTCTTTCCAGTTTTACCCCATCCCACCATCCCTTTACTCACTGAGCTTCTGTCTCCTTTCAATTCCACAAATATTGTAAATCTTCTCTTGCTTCTGAACTGTCACACATGCTGTTTTCACCTTTTTGTCTTTTCCCTCTAGCTTAAATGTCACCTACTAAAAGAGGGCCTCACTAACTAATAAAATAGATTACCCTATTGTACTTGATGGTGAACTTTTCCTCTCATCACAACACTTGTTACAATGTGTCCGTTTGATATTTAATCTTCTTGTTTTCCTCTGCTAGACTGGAATGTAAATTTCATGAGGCTGGGAATGTGTTTGAATTGTTCATTATTGCATCTTTATGACTTGGCTTCCAGCCTGACACAGAATAGGTGCTTGACAAATACGTGTTGAGTAAATAGGCAAGTCTTTCTAGCAAGTTACCTCTTTCTGTTAGCTTGGCATTCATCTTTAACACAGTTTGTTGTGGCTACTTAGTTAAAATGGAAATTAATTACCTTGGCTTGAACTTCATTGTAAATTTTCTGAATTTGTGCTCCAGAAAGTAGAATTTTAGAAACTAAAATTTTTGTTTGTCTCTGTAGTGTGGATTTTTTTCTTTTTTCTTTATTTCAGTGACTCTAGAAGGTTCAGAGAGTTTTTGAATACATGGTTGCATTGTATAGTGGCCAAGAAGTCTAGGCTTTAAGTGTGCCCACCACCTACACCTATAAGTACCCAATAGGTGTACGCAATAGGTGATTTTTACAGGCATGAGCCTCTGTACCTGGCCTAATTATTTATAAGAAAAAATTATAGGTATTTTATAAAATAATTTAAATCCACAGTATTTTATAAAAACACCTACAATAACTTTTATTTATATTAAATCATTAGGCTAGGTGTGGTGGTTCATACCTATAATTCCAGTGCCTTGGGAGGCAGAAGTGGGAGGACTGCTTGAGCCCAGGAGTTCAAGACCAGCCTGGGCAATTTAGTGAGACCTTGAATCTACAAAAAATAAAAAAAATTAGCCAGGCATGGTGCTTGCCTGTAGTCCTAAATACTTGGGACACTGAAGTGGGAGGATTGCTTGACCTCAGGATATCAAACCTGGAGTGAGTTATGGTCATGCCACTGCACTCCAGCATGGGTGACAGAGCGAGACCCCCCCAACTCCAAAATAAGTAAGTCAATAAATAAATTTAATGGTAGTATGCATTTATCGTAGAGAATTTGGATAACTTTGATAAAGACAGTATAAAACTACTGACTATCAGTAACAGATAAGTTGTATTAGTATCCAAGTGTAAGTATATATAACATGTACATGCACATTATTCATTAAGAAATTACAGTACATTTTGAAACTTGTGTTTTTGTGCTTAATCTTTATAATAAGTCATTTCTATGCCACTAGGTATTGCTGAAAAATACATTTTCATCTATCTATCTATCTATCTATCTATCTATCTATCTATCTATCTATCATCTATCTATCTATCTTTCTATTTTTGAGTCTGAGGGTACAAGTGAGAATTTGCTACATAAATAGACTGCATGCAGATGAATTTGGGGCTTCTAGTTGGCCCTCGATTCCCCTTGTGGTGGAACAGGTACCCACTGTGTTGTCATGTGTCCCCTTTCTTCCCTCCTCCATCCCCTAGCAGTGCCCGGAGACTGCCAATCTCACCCTTGTGCTGCTCTGTCTAGTGTTCAGGGCCCACTTTTGAGTGAGAACATGCAGTATTCAGTTCTTTGTTTCTGTGATAGTTCACTTAGTATGATGGTCTCCAACTGCACACAGGTTGCTGCGAAGGCCATGATTTTGTTCTTCTTTATGGCTGTGTAACATTCTATTGTGTATATGGACCACATTTTCTTTATCCAGTCCACTTTCGATAGATAACAGGGTTGATTCCACGTTTTAGCTATTGTGAATAGGGTGCGGCAATAAACATGTGTGTATGTGTGGGTGTAGAGCAATTGGTAGAGCAATTTATGTTCCTCTGGGTATCCAAAAGTCAACTCAAAATGGATTAAGGACCTAAAAGTAAAGCCTCAAACTTTAAGAATCCTAGAAGAATATGTAGGAAACACCTTTCTGGATATCGGAGTAGGCAATGAATTCATGGCCAAGCCTCCAAAAGCAAGCTCTACAAAAGCTAAGATAGTCAGATGGCACCACATCAAACTGAAAAGTTTTTGCACAGCAAAAGAAACCATCAAGAGAGTAAAAAGATATATCACAGAATGAGAAAAATATTTGCAAACTATGCATCTGACAAAGGCCTAACATCCAGGACTTATAAGGAACTCAAACGAAGTGAAAGGGGAAATAACAACAACAAAACATTAAAAAGTGGACAAAGGACATGAACAGCCACATCTCAAAGGCTGACATGCAAGCTGTCAACAGACATGAAAAAATGCTCAGCCTCAGTAATCATCAGAGAAATGTAAATCAAAACTACAATGAGATACCACCGAACTCCGGGAAAAATTGCTATCATTAATAAGTCAAAAAACAACAGGTGCTGGCATGGCTGTGGAGAAAAGGGAACACTTCTACACTGTTAGTCAAATATAAGCTAGTTCAACTTCTGTGGAAAGCAGTGTGGTGATTTCTAAAAGAACTGAAAATTGATCTTCCATACAATAAAATATATTATAAGTGGTCACATGGTAGCCAAACCTATGGATGTCTTACAACTTATTCACTAGTTATTATCCTGGCTCTGGTTATTTGTTCAGAGTTGGAAACTTGACCCAAACAAGACCAATTGCCTCCTCCTCTGGAATATTTAATTGCTGACAGGAAAACTTTCCTTCTTCTTCGCAGGTAGAACAGCTGATATATGAGTTCTGGTCCTTTACACTTAGAGAAAGAAAGTAGTAAGAGAAAATAAAGTCAATGTGGAAAGAAATGCAGCGATTTAAAAACACAGAAGGAGAGAGAGAGAGAGAGAGTGAAAGGACATAACATGGATTTAATATAACCAATTAGTAGCCATTTTAACATTGCCTAAATCTCATGTTTTTCTAGGCGTTCACTTAACTTACCCTCTAATCACTAGCCAAGGACAGAACCAGTTTCTCAGAGGTAGCTATTGATAGTTGCTTTACAATATCCTCCCCAGCTTGTTTTGTACAATTAGCTTTTCTATTTCAAGTATTTGCCTACACCCATAAGACCCAGGTTAACCTAATAGCTCTTTGTGACCTTCATGACACAGACAGACCCCAGCACCATGGCAACAATCATGTGACTAACCCACCCATCTGCCTGCTGTTCATTACCTGACATCAGTACCTGCACTCACCTGCCCCTTTGTGATGACATGGAGCAGACCACCACCCAATCACCTTAATGATCTTCCCCCATCAAAGAGAAGGATTAAAGGGACTCACCACAAGCAACCAGTCGCCATTGCCTTGCTAAACCTTGCTAAGCTATGATGTGGCCATGTGCTCTCTGAGCTATGGCTAGGTCATGTTTCCTAATTTTGGCCCGCTCCCCTACCTTGGGGAGGTGAATCTCCTTGCTCTCTCTCTAATTTACTTACTAAATAAATTGTACTTTCTAATCAAACTTCTTTGCAATTCTTTGCATCTTTCATGTGGCACTAGAATGCAAACCTGACACCCACACCCCGGTGGCCCTGATCTAACATTCTGGAGGCGCTGCTGGGAATATGACCTAACAGAGAGTGTTTTGAAGGTATGTTAACTCTTGGATCCATTTGAACTTCAGACACCTCCACTTTTCCTATAGTTTAAGAAAACTGATAAATCCTCTTTGAGTTTAACTTGCTTGGATTGGGTTTTAGTGCCTTGTAACCAAAACATTGGGGAAAAAAATGTAGATGCCAAGAATTTTTTTTACCTATAGCTCTGTAACATCAGTGAAAATCTTGGTTAATTATGGTGAATGGCCTGAAAAGCTTGCATTCCATATATTGCTATAGATAATCTTATATCTATTTCTGAAGTCAGTCACAGGAGCGAAGTGCTATAATCCTGAATTCTTTTGTATTGGCCCTTTTTAGAATCGGGACTTTGGAGAGATGGCATCAACTCATCTGTAGGACCCATTAAAGAAGAGTCTGTATAATGCGCTGTCGTGTTTGTTGAGGATAATGTCCATATCATTACCCTGTGTCTTTTTATGTGGCCCCTAAATAGAAATAGAAATTCCTGTCTTGTCTTAGTATATAATAGCTTTAGTAGAGGACAATTTTCTATGCATATTACAGTATACTCATAGCTCAAGATTGACCATGACCATGGATGGTGAATATCTCTACTTGCAAACTACATTGGCACCACTAGGAGGCTATAGCATGAACACGGTTGATAATTCACATGGCATGACAATTATGAGATTATGCATCTTTTGTAAATTAAGAAAAAGATTTTGGGAACCACATTATTTTGAATTTTATGCAAAATTAGTATTTTATGATTTGCTTTATATTGTGCTTTTTAAATTCTCATAAAATGCAATCACATTCTACCTACAATGGTTGAGTTTCTTC
Source organism: Carlito syrichta (assembly GCF_000164805.1). NCBI lineage: Eukaryota > Metazoa > Chordata > Mammalia > Primates > Tarsiidae > Carlito > Carlito syrichta. The sequence goes on from NW_007246936.1 coordinate 81,877, forward strand.
TGGGAAGTTGTACTGTTTGTATCCTATGAACACATCGGTGATGTAATTCATCAGGTTTCTCCGTTTTAGTGGATGGCTAAGAATCATAGAGATAAATTTGTGCCCCATTTATAGAAAATGCATAACTCCCAAATTTCACCTCATTCCTATTTTGTAGTTACCCTCATTCTTGGATCCAATTATGCACCTTTGTGGTTTCCTATTTTATCTTCCTTTGGCTCATGAATTTCATAAATCATTTAACATTATTACTGGAAAATAATATAACGTTATAATATAAGATATTTTAGAGATACCTATCTCTTTTAATAAAACCCTTCTTTGCATGGCCTTCTCATTTATTTCCATGACCTTGTCCCATGACGACCAAGTTTTCACTCTGTTACCTTCTCCCCCAATTTTTTCCATTGGTAATGTGTATTCCTCTGTCAAATAAATGTATAAAGATTTAGTCAATAATTGATTTTGCAAGATGTACCAGATGGTCTTTTGCTTAATCCTAATTCCTTTGAAAAGCATCCTCTAAAACAATCTATTGATTAAGAAATCCATCCATTTCTATTTTATACTATTGTCTTTAATAATTCTTTGAATTATTCAGAAGTTCTCTTCTGACCCTTTTGTAAGGGACTTGAATTTTGTCTCTCAGTCTTGCATCGATTGTTATTCATTTATTTTACGATTTTCATTTGTTTTTATTATAATCTGTTTTAAGATGAAGAATCCTATGTGACTTCATGAAGATGATATGGCAAAGGTCCCTAACCTAGGGGATACCAGACTTGCAGCTAGGATCACAAGAATAAGAACTGGCATTAGAAAGTAGATAGTCATTTTTTTCTTGTTTGGTAAGTATAGCTTCCATTTCACCAAGTGGAAATTAATTTATAGGTGAAGACTTACAGAAAACTAGAGAACAGAAGCAGAAGGAATCATTATGCTTTACTATTAGTAGATTTTATTTTCATCGCACAATGTTGTTTTACACGCTTACTTTTCTTTCTGAACTTTAATTGCCAGCATTCCTTCTGGTTTTGTCTATGTGATATTATTTATATATGCTTTAAAAATATTTTCTATCTTTTCGCTTTCTCATTTTGATGTTTTCATTTGCCCAATGCAGCAGCGACCTTTAGTGTGATGCTTCGTTCATAACAACTTGATTTCTTTGAGAATCATCTCCATCTGTAGGGAGGGGTCTTTGCAGATTACGTGATATTGTGTGACTCTCCCCTTTTGCCAAAACACTGGACCTAGATGTCCAGTCATATTTTCTCCCTTTGAGTCAGTCTGTGTGGGTACCTCAAAATGAGTTCACGTTCACCCAAGAAGTTGTGGGTCAGTCATCTCTCACCCACCTTCTGTGCTGGGAAAAGGAAATGAACGTTCAAAGAGAAGCCAGGATGGCGAGAAAGCATGGATGGTTTTCTGGTAACTATTTATTTCGTTTCCAATGCAATCTAAGTCTGGCTATCCTTAGGCTTAGTGTGTTACTCAATATCCTCCTAATAAAATCTTTTCCCCTTTCTTAAGTCAATGTGAATGACTTTTTGTTACCATTAGCCATGTTTTTACAAAGTAAAAAGCCTTCAATATAGTCCTTTGGGAACAGTAAATTGTCATCTTCATGTCTCACCTTGTTCTGTCACAAAAATTGCATCAGAACTTTCTTCTCTCAGAGCCCCACAGCCAACATATTGTGCGCCTTGAATTCTTTTGCCATTTGTGTCACATGTTCCCATTTTGAATTATGTCCCAAGTTCAGGTGGTTTTTCTGATTCTATCAAGTATTCCTCTCAGCCTTCTTCTCTCTTTGTCTCTCATGTGCTTCTGGACTTCTCTTAGAGCCAGATATTTCATACTCTTTTGAACTTGGAGTTCTACCTCTAACAGGCCTGTCTTCTTGGCTTTGGCCTTTCCAAATATCAACTTCTCCGCATTTTTTTCTCTTCTTCCACTCTTCCTCTGGGCTTTTGACAAAGCTGCATTTACTGCTGAGAAGGCAAGAATTTTTGTCTTCTTTCTTTTACAAGAATAAGTTTCTCCCTACTGTCTTCTCATAGTAGGTCTTATTTATCCTTAGTTTTATTCTCTTTTTCTTTTATTCATTTCCTTTTGTGAATATAAAGTGTCTCTTTAACATTCCTCTGTTGCTTGAATCTTATCTTACTGCCTTCTTATTGGCCTGTTGTGTCTTCCCTGCATATGTTTGGACTGAGAGAATGAAGTGCTGGCTCATTCAGGTGCTCTGGCTAGCCTTCCTTAACTATGGCCAGCTCTTGGGAAATTTGTACAAGTGTGATTTCTGAGGGCACAGAGATTAAAAGGAGTGTTTTAGTCTGTGTTCTACAGAGAAACAGAATGAATAGGAGATATATTTATTTATCTTTATCTTTATATCATTACATATTAATTATATAAAGAATTTATATGTAAATAAATCTCTATACATACATGCTTATTTATTTGTGTATATAAATAAATAATATATAGCATATATAATATATATATATGTATAGTGAGAGAGAAAGAGAGAGAGAGATTATTGTAAGGAATTGGCTCATAAATTATAGAGGATGCAAAGTCCAAAATCTTTAGTCAGCAAGCTGGGGACCCAGGGAAACCAATAATATACATCCAGTTTGAGTCCAACTTTTGAGAACAAGGAGAATCAATGGTGCAAGTTCCAATTCAAGGCTAAGTTCAAAGTCAGGAAAAGACCAATGTACCAGCTTGATGTAAATTAGACAGAGAGTGTAAATTCTCTCTCACTCAGCCCATCAATGGATTGGATGAAGCCCACCCATATTAGGGAGGGAAATCTGCTTGTTCAGCTTATGACTCCAATGTTAATCTCATTGAGAAACTTCCCCACATATCTGGGCGCCCCGTGACCCAGTCAAGTTAACTATCACAGACAGTTACATAAAATTACTTCAACTGCTCATCCATTACTTATAGGTACCCAAGTCTTGGTGAGTCCCTCAGGCCTCTTAGAAATATGAGTTTCTCTTCTCAGTGAACTCCTTACTTCCCTCACACATGTTTTTCTTGGCTATTCTTTCTCCTTGCTGTTCAATTTAATCCAGAGATGGAATGAGTTTGCACAAAAACTGCCTACGTGTGGCATTTGAGGGTGGGGAGATGTACAGAGGAATTGGGGAAGCAAAGGTATGCGTAGTGCCTCAGTGCCATCAATTAAATAAAGAATTAGGTAGCTCTATTTGTAATTAATATATCCCATCATGCCACCTGCAGAATTTCTAACTGGCCACCTTTCTTCCACCAAATAGAACTAATTTTTTGCTGTAGTGTATCCTTCCGAATTGTAAGTTTATATGTTCACTTTTTCTACCTCCAAAATGTTTCCTACTAAAAAGCTATTAAAATGATAGCTTTAATGAAGAGCTTTGCTTATTCATGTAAGTAAACATTCATTCATTAAATTTAAACACATACTTAGCATTTGTTAAACATGGAGATGCAAACAAAAGGAAAAATGTGTCATAGGAGTGTTTTAGGTGATACTATTAAGATATTTTGCTATGATTTAGTTTTTATTGTATTAGAAAGAAGATTTAGAGTAAGAAAGAAACGCATTGTCTCACAGCTTTAGAAATTCCAGCTCATGTAGGGCTTACCAAAAAATATGAATGATAAAACATTGCACATTTGTTGAAGCTCCTGTTTTAAAAAGAATAAAATATACTTTTCATTCCTAGGAGAATTAATAGATTCATAGGGAATAATCATGGAGATAATTCCAGCACAGTATGATTCAATAGAGGTAAACACGGGATGGCAGGATTTAGAATGAGTGGACAGTGGTCATCATTAAAATGGTGCCACTTAAGCTGAGCTATGGAAGGTGAAAGGACTTAAGCAAGTAACAAAGCATTTGTGTGTGCTTATATATTATTTCAGGGTGGAGGTGGGCACGATGGTGATGGAAGATTCAGCATCCATAGGGATATCTCACAAAGGGATATAGCTCATAAATAGAACATCCTAAATTAGGCTTTTATTTTTTCCTCCAGTTTTGCTTTTCCTCTGACATTCTTGTCTATAGGTGACACCAGCATGTACTTAGTTGTTCAAGCCAAAACCTGGGCATCACTTTTTACCACTTTTTCCTCAACAACTTGGAAAGTCAATCATGTACCAATTTTAAACAACTTTCAGATCTCTAAGTATGCCATATCTCCTTTTTTTGAGTCAGAGCTCATTCTGTTGCCCAGACTGGAGTGCAGTGGCATGCTCATGGCCACCGCAGCCTCGGCCTGCTGGGCTCAGGTGATCCTACCACCTCAGTCTTCCAAGTAGTTGGAACCACAGGCGCAGGTCACCACGCCTGGCTAAGTTTTTGATTTATTGTAGAAATGAGGTCTTGCCAAGTTACCCAGGCTGGTCTTGAATCCCTGGGCTCAGGCAATCTTAAGCCACTATGCCTGGCCACTCGTACTATTCTTGTTTGCCTGATGAACTATCTTCAAGTTAGATGCTCTTCCTGTGGGATTCCCAGCAGAAGCCAGTAAAGTGCTTATGCCACTCTATTTTAATTATCTGTTAGTGTCTCTAGCTTCTTCAATAGTTTTAAGCACCATAGAGGAAGACATTTTTGTTTGCTTTAATTATAACCACTTTTTCAGTGATTGGCACAAATTAGATATTCAAGAGGCGTGTTAGTCCATTTTTCATTGCTATAAAGGAATACCTGAGACTGGATAATTTACAAAGAAAAGAGGCTTGTTTGACAACTCTGCAGATTGTACAAAAAGTATAGTGCCAGCATCTGCTTCTCGTGGGGACTCAGGAAACTTACAATCATTGTGGAATGGGAAAGAGAGCAGGTGTGTCATATGGTGAGATAAGAAGCAAAAGAGGAGGAGGTGGGACCAGGCTTTTTTTTTGAGTTGGAGTCTCACTCTGTTGCCCAGACTGGAGTGCGGTGGCAGCTCCCGGCCACTGCAGCCTCGACCTGCTGGGCTCCAGCGATCCTTCCACCTCAGCCTTCCAAGTAGCCGGAATTACAGGCGCGCACTAGCACGCTCGGTTGATTTTTTAATTTATTGTAGAGATGAAGTCTCGCTGCCCAGGTGGGTCTCGAACCCGCGGGCTCAGGCAATCCACTCACCTCAGTCTCCCAAAGGCACGGGATTACAGGCTGAGCCACCGAGCCCGGCTCATGGACCAGGCTTTTTTTAAACATCCAGCTCTTGCAAGAACGAATAAATCGAGAACTCACTTATTACCATGAGAACAGCACCAGGCCATTCGCGATATATCCACTCCTATGACCCAAATACCTCCCACTAGGCCCCACATCCAACAGTGAGGATCACTTTTCAACATGAGATTTGGAGGCAACCAATATCCAAACTATATCCCATAGGTATTTGTGAAGTGAATCAGCAAATGGATGACTGAAACTTTATAGGTAGGAAGTTCTGAAGATGGTAAAAGCCATAATGTGAATATGGGTCTGTATAGCAAAAAGAAATAGAGCTAAAAGACACCAGATTTGAGAAAGCAAGGACTTGTCTACCATGCAGGTGTTTGGAGGGATTTGAAGTTGCTTAGATAGTTGGTTGTATAGTGGAAAGAAAGACCATGAGCCTCAAGCCAAGGTCTTCAGTGAACATGGTGAAGGGACCAGGAAGTCAACAAATCACCAATAAGAAAGAGCAAATGGCATAACAGTAAAATCTATCAGTATCAAAGGAGGAAGTGATTTTATTTATTTAGTTATTTATTTATTTAAAAGATGTGGGTTACAATTCAGGTTTGGGTATACAAATGTTCTTATGCAAGAACCCTTGTTGATGAAGTGTGCTGTCCCTCCCCCGGCAGATTCCCACTACTGCCAATCCCACCCCACCCTGGTAGTTTTCCACTACTGCCAATCCTTTTCTTATAGTATTATGATAACTGTTCAAGGTCTGCTTGTAAGTGGGAACATGTGATACTCAGTTCTTTGTTTCTGTGATACATTGCTCAGTATTATAGACTCTAATTCCATCCAGGTTGCCGTGAAGTTCATGATTTTGTCCTTCTTTATGGCTGCATAATATTCCATCGTATATACGTACCACATTATTTGTATTCAGTCCTCTTTTGCTGGGAAACATGGTTGGTTTCATGTTCTTGTTATTGTGAACAATGCTGCTATAAACATATGTGTGCAGGTATCTTTTTCATAGGGAGATCTGAGCTCTTCTGGATATATTCTCAGTAGGGAGATAGCAGGGTCATGTGGAAGGTCAACTTTTAGATCTTTTAGGAATCGCCACACTGTTTTCCACAGAGGCTGTACTAGTTTCCACTCCCACCAGCAGTGTAGAAGTGTTCCCTTTTCGCCACATCCTCTCCAGCATCTGTTGTTTTTTGAGTTATTGATGATGGCCATCCTGACTGAAGATAGGTGGTATCTCAGTGTAGTTTTAAGGAAGTGATTTTATACCAACATACTTATTACACCCAAAGCACTTTCTTTTCTCTCAGATTGTCTTCAAGACCCATTTCTAGCATATATATTTATTGACCTGAATATCACTTTTAATCTTGGACCCCTAAGTGAAAATATCAGATGAATATATTTCTCTTTTTTTTTAGTTTTTCATTTTCAAGTTCAAATTCCAAGTCACCCACCTCTTTTATTGAGACTGCCAGTTCATCATAGCCTTTGAAAACAGTCACAATACCTCCTCTAGCAATTGTTTGCTCCCTAGAGAAGAAAAAAACTGTGTTTTTAACCTTAGCTTTCAAAGTATGGTCTGTCATTGGCTCATTCTTTTTCTTTTAATACTCTCTTCAAAATCCAATTTTTCTGAAGCTCTGTGGCTCACATTGAATGACTTATTTTCAGGGATTTGAATTGCAGCAAACAAGTCTCTTGAGTCCATCCTAGTGGAATCAATAACCGGCATTTCTACCATGTAACATCTTGCCTGGAAGTGTTTTGTATCCCTTTTATTTAGATCATCGCAGCAAATCTTTATATAATGCTGCCCTTCTCCTATCCTTCTCTGCCAGAAGTTTCTTTCCTCCCCCTTCCTTCTCACTTCTATGGCTAATAGAAAATGTATGTTGGAGAAACCAGTAATATTTGTTTCCATTTTTCTCACATTCATCTCACTTTTTTTCTTATTTACAATTTTGCACAGCTATTTCTAGCTGGCCACTTTTTAAACATTTCCTTTCATATTTGGGAGCTGACACAGAACCTCTTGAGCCACCATCTCACTCTGAATGAGACACAGACTTGCTCTGAAGGACTCAGGTTATAGCACTCCTTCTACCTTGCATTTCCTGACTTGGGTCTGTATGGCCAGAACAGATTCCACATTCTCTGTCCTCATTATTCTCCACTCTCTTAGTTCTTGTTCCTCCCTGAGTTCTATTGTAATGATCTCAACAGTTACTCCACTGAGGGTAACACATTTCTACCTCAGAAGACGGCAACTACATGTGAATAACTGAATTTGATCAGAGTTTGAAGGAAATAACCCTTGGAAGCTGAACTCTCATGAAGCCATCTTCACCAATGTGAGGCCTCCTAGTGACAATAATGAATAAAATGGCACCATTTAAATTAGTAACATATGAATATCATGCAACATTCATAGAAAAGCGGTCTTCCTGTTTGAGAAGGTTATCTTCTTTGACCTAGAAGGCAGCTTCCGTGAGACAAATGAGGAGAAGGAAACTAAATTGGCTACGTAACTGATGGGCGACAGATGTCACAGATAGATCACACTTACTATCTGACTAGAATTTCTCTGCACAAAATCAAACTGGAAGAGTAGCAATATAAATCTTGGCCTGCTGTCTGCTTTTTTCTGTGCATGTTGCAGAAAGGCTCAAGTCAAAAAGAAAATATAGAAATCTTGGTATTTCTTTGTGTCGGTGGTTTTCCCTCTATATCAAGACACGACAACGTCTGGTTTTCTAGGTTATCAGGGTGCATGCCCATGAAGAGATCACATCTCCTTTCTCAAACATATCTCCCTCTTGGAAGCTCCTTTATAGGAAACACTTTACAGAAAACATCTGCTTGCTGCTGGCTCTGATGCTTCTTTCTAATATGAGACACAAGCAGAGGGATTGGCCAGGAGGATAACTCTTTCAGCCCATGATGAATTCCTGTAGAACATACAGCCAACCTGTGCCCATTACTAACTCCAGGGTGAAGATGTAGGCATCTGGAGGCTGCTTGTCTTCCCACAGTCGGGTATTTTTCTTTCTTTGTACTTTTTATAATCCATCAGATCAGTAGAGAAGCCATTGTTACATCAGTTTAGAAATGAAGATATGGAGGCAAAGCGTGATTACGTGTCTGGCTGGAGGTCATGGAACACATCTGAGATGCTATTGCACCAAGACCCTAGATCTTCTGACAACCAGCCTGGCTTCTTGCTATTGGTGTAAGTCACTTTTCCCAAGTTCTTCTTCTTGGCCAGAAGTCAAATTATTCTGTATAAAGAGAATAAGTTACATTAAAAAATTCTAAGCATGTAGATTGTTCTTCAGTCACTGAGCTGATGCGTTTATCTAATCTGTACACACAGAGTTCTAACTTCATTGTGTTTTGCTAGAATTCCATTTCGGGCTTTTGTGGTCGAAGTTATGCAATGCCATTTTGCTGTTTTGTGCTTTGCCAATTTTTGGGAGCAAGCTTAATTATGCAAATGCAACTGATAATAGATTATTCATTGTAGTCATGCACAATTATTTATTTTTTGTGCATGGCCCCAGTGACTTGGACAGAGCTTAGTAACAGCTCATCTCATATCTAGCAAGGAGGTATAGGAAAGGACACAATTATGATGCAGGTCGACTGCTCTAATGAACATCAAGCTGCTTCAGGGAAAGTTATAGTTGAGGCAAGGCCAACTATTTCTGGGTAAAATGCCAGCTACTGCTGCCTAACTGTTGTTCCCAGACCGGGAGGCTGTGTCATGGGACTGGAAGAGCAGTGACACTTAGAGGCAAATATAACCTTACTTAAAATTATGGGCTGGAGGTGGATGGAAAAGACACCTGTTTAGTTACTTCCATTGACTGCTAAACTACAGGATTTTCCCACATGTGTCACTTCTGACTTTAGAGATAATAAAAAGGGATCTGGAAGAAAAAGCAACATTGATAAGTGGAAAGAGATATGCTGGCATGTTTTGTCCTCAGAAGAAAGTGAAAGTGAAATCTACTGAGCAGAAATAGAAAAGCTGACTTTCTTTAATAGTCCATATTTCTCACGTGTGTCATGATCTTATTGCCACTGGGCCTTTGCATATTCTAACTGGACTTCACTCTGGACTCATACTACAGTTGCCAGTTTTAATATTACTTCTTCCAATAAGTCTTCCCTGATCACTTCACTCTCCATCCTCACCCCTAGAATACGTTAAGTCCCCCTATTATGTCTCTCACAGAATCAGGTATGTTAATTATCATACTTCTTGCTTTATTTGGTGGGATGATGTTGGGAGCTGGCCATGGAAGCCTACTGAGCGTTAGAAATCAGGGAGGGCCGTTGACCCTGAGACCACTAGGATGCGTTCGGGAGCTGTTGACCCTATTACCTCTCCCTTTTCTTGGCACTACAGCCTTCTGCTAGCTCAAGCATAAAAACTCCGAGACTGGGATGGGCACAAGTTAACTTGAGAAACTCATCGTTCCCATTTCCCTTTGACTGCAGTTTTGTTTTCCGTACAGGTCCTGGTTCAAGCCAGGACCACATCCAAGAGGCCTAGTGCTGAGCCCATGAGCTTTGGACTGAGTCACATTATGCAAAAACTGGTTTTAGTCATTTTGTTTAAGTTCCATTGTGTGTGTTAGGATTAAGTTTAGGAATAGATTGTTCATCATTAGGAAAGTTAGTCACAGGTAAAGTGTGTGGAATAAAATAAAATATAGATCACTATTGATAGAATGGTATAATATTTTTAGAAATTGTATTAATACTTTTGAGGGACATTAGCCAAGCATAAGGAACAGAAAGAAAATTTTGGGTTTGTTCTTCCTCATGCTTGAAGAAACATCTGGTGGGTGGGAGACGCCCCCATGCACCTGGCTTTGTGTTCACGTAGAAGACATGAGTCTGACTGTGCAAAATTAGGGGATAAAAACCCTCTGTATTTCTTAATAAAGGGCTTCTGCACTAGACAGAGTCCAGTCTCTTTCTTTCTCCCCCTTTTCTTTCTTTCTTTTAATATTTATCCCTCCAGTTTAATTGCCAACGCCATCTTTCCTACCAGGGACCCCCAATATCTGCAGGGCTGGCCCCCCGCAGGATTACTTTTTGTTTAATGTATGACTCCTCATCTAAGAATGTGGAGACCATGTTTCTGTTGTTTGTTTATTGACAAACATAGTCAGCACCTGACTAAATGCTTGGGAAATGATAACCGCTTAATAAATATCTGCTGAATGAAAGAATAAGTGAATGAAAAAATAAATGATGGGAAATTGTGATGGAGGCTCAAGCTTTGTTTTGTTTCTTAAAGTTTCATTAAAACCCTATAAAACTCAGTTAACATTGGAGCAGTATTGATTTCTCTCTAATTGTTGAACACAACAATATTATTTCTAGTGTATGGTGTGATAATTGAATGATAATTTTGCAAGTACAGTGGCCAGTAATAGATATAGAATTTGTCTGTTCAACAGACTTTGCCTTAATCTTTTCCTGGTTTTCCCTTCTCTGTTCTTCCTCTCCTCCAATTCCCTGTATCCACCGGATAGATGGGAATAAGGCTCAGGCCCGGGCAATCATGGCTCTTCCCCAGAATTGATATTGGAAGAAAGCACTCTTTCTTCTGGTGGAGTTATCTGTTGAGGTGTTTGGATCTGGAATCACTGACAGCCATCTTGTTTACCTTCTCAGAGAGGGCCTACAGATGAAGACAATCAGATGGAGTAGAAAGTTAGAGTTCTAAGGTCCTAATTTTTAACTCCCCTTTTTTGCTTCCATGACCTTTTCCAGTATACATTCCAGTTAGGAAGTCACTAAAATATTTCTTCTTAAATCAAATAAGCTTTATTTTTACTTCTTGCACCTAAATAAGATCTGACTAAGGCAGTGATTAAAGTGCATTTGTCTTTATTTATTTTTATTTTATTTTTTACTTTTTTTTTGAGTTGGAATTTCACTTGGTCACCCAGACTGGAGTGCAGTGGCCGCTCCCAGCCACCGCAGCCTCGACTTGCTGGGCTCCGGCGATCCTTCCGCCTCAGTCTTCCAAGTAGCTGGAACTACATGCGTGCGCTACCATGCCCAGCTAATTTTTTGATTTATTGTAGAGATGAGGTCTTGCCAAGTTGCCCAGGTGGGTCTTGAGCCCATGGGCTCAGGCAATCCACTCACCTCAGCCTCCCAAGGTGCAGGATTTCAGGCTGAACCACTGAGCCTGGCTTATTTATTTTTATTTTAAAGACAGGTACAAATCAGGGTTAGGTATACAAATGGTCATTGTACAGGTAAAGTTTGGGCCTCACTCTGGTCCCCACTTCACCAGGTTTGAGATTAGGTACCCTTATTGATGAAGTATGTCCCCTACCTCTCCTGGCAGTTTTCCACTACTGCCAATCCTACCTTTATAATATTTTGATAATTGTTCAGGGTCCACTTAAGAGTGAGAATATGTGGTACTCAGTTTCTGCTATAGATCACTGAGTATTATGGACTCTAAATCTATCCAAGTTGCTGCAAAGTTCGTAGTTTTGTCATTCTTTATGGCTGCATAATATTCCATTGTGTCTATGTATTATGTTTTTAAAAATTCCAGTCCATTTTCGATGGGCAGCATGATTGTTTCCATGTTTTTGCTATTGTGAATAATGCTGCAATAAACATGCTTGTGCAGGTATCTTAAAGTGAATTTATCTTTAGGAAGTTAGGAAGAGAGCCAAAGTCAAGGGGATAGGCAGCCATGTCCTGAGTTTCCATGTTTAAATGGGCTTCTGACTTTTAAGACTTGAAGAGTCTTGACAAACATAGAAATTGATGCCTGGGGCCAGAATTAATGGTCATGTTTTGATGTTTCTGCTGCTGGTGACTAAGTAGTGGAGAGTACAAGAATCAAACAGAACAACACCCAACTAAGATTTTAAGGAAATTACACTGACAAAGAAACACCAAACCTGGCAAAGGATCTCCTATGATTAGCTCAACATCCCAAAGCCTTTACCACAGTCATAATTGTACCAAAGAAAAAGAAAGTGAATAAAGTTGTAACACTGAGAGAACTCCTAATTTTGCCTCAGACTTATCCAAGGAGGACAATGGTTGTGGTCAGGGAGCCAGAGGCAGGCAGAGAAGGTCATCCAAAGGCTCATACTGTGACCTGGATGTTCTGGCTCAGTAATATGTTGTTCATGCTGTGGACCAGAGCTGGTGCTACTTCTCCTTTCTGTGCTTTCCAAGTGGGGGTTTTTATTGCAGATATTAGGTACTTGCCCACAATTTTATAGTGGTTGTGTTGGGGTGGCTAAATTTATTATTTGGCAAAAATATGAAAAGACTTGGAGTTCGATACAGCAAATGATGTGATTTGGGTGGTTCCTTTGGAAAGAGTGGGTGTATTTTCTATTGTACATGGGATGCTGGTGTTTTGATAGTAGGCATTTTAAAATTTAATGTCAGGGGAGAAGGGCACCATGAGTGTACAGGAAGTCAAGAGATGTGATGTAATATACTATGGTAGCTGTTGTGTTGTCCACAGAGCTTATCCATCCTGTTCTTTGGTAACAGTCTCCTTCCTCCCATTCTCCCCATCTCTTTTCATCACCATCAGCCCAGTCATAGGTATAACCTTGTAACTCATATCTAGCCAAAATTGTTTCTTGGGGTGAAAGATCATCTCTGGGAAAAGGACACTATTTTCTACTGGCTTAGCCTAAATGAGAAGATGTGAATCTGAGGCTGCCAAGATTAGAGGGAATGAAAGGTAGAAAAGAAGATTGTGTACTTTGAGTTTTATATTCCACTTCTGAGGTTGCAAGGCCCTGCACAATACAGTTACACATTCAGTCAGGATTCAGTTATGAATCAGTGTCCTATTCACCTTCTTGGGTCAATAAAATTTCTGATTGCTTAATGTAGTTTGGTATGGATTTTTATCATTTGCAACTAAAAGAGTTGTGAGTTCTTCTCCTTGGAGAGTCCTTCGACCACTCCAATTGCTGGTCTTTTCTGCCTCTTGCCATTTTCTGTCTTATTGCCCCATTTTATGTTTTATAACATCTACAGCTCACTGAAATTACCTTTTTATGTCTTCTTTTCAATGTATTTATTGCTCACTTCTTTTCTCCTCACCCTGCCTGCTACTAAAATGTAAGCTCCATGAGGTCAGAGATTTCATTGTTTTATTCATTCATTAATTTCCCCACGGCCTAGAACAGAACTTGGCATACAGTGGTGTGTCTACATAAATATTTATCAACTGAATTGCTCACTAGCATAAGTATGAAGATGAAGAAATGTCAAAGTAAAGGAAGTCTGCAGGAGGAGGTATCTATTTATTTCTCTATCAGGATTCTCCTAGTGTTGTGTTCCTGTTACCTCACTAGTTGATGTTACATGTTTCCCCTCTTTCTTTCCTTCATTTGCATTCCCCAATCTTTTTTCTGGAGTAAACTCATTACTTAATCTACACTATCACTTTCCATCATTCATCTCTGCCCCTTTGCTGCTTTTCTATCCCCAAACAGCAACCTCAGTTCATATTCACCTTCCATAAATACTTATTCACTTGGTGATGTAATTGGTAAAAATTCTGCACTTCCTTTCGGTTCTTCATCTGAGAAACCTACCTCCCCATAGAGCTTGAACTCTTTATGACCCACCCGAATAGTTTTCTTAAGCTTTCTTGGAGAGGTGATTAAGATATCTATTTTCTTAAATGTGTACCATTATTTATTATTTTTAAAGCATTTTGAACAACTTAGTTAATTTCAGTTGGTCTACAGTATCCCTTATGAGGTAGGCCAGGATAGGAACAGGCATTAAAAAATTTAGAGATTAAAAAAGCCAAGGTACAGAAAAGTGGATGGTTCTTCTAATGCCATAGAGGTGATGAAGCTGGAGTCTGGAGTTGAATTTGGCCTTTTGCTTCTTTGTAACACAGGAGACTCTGCAGAGGAGACTGTCCATTGAGGTGAGAATTTGATAATGGAGCATCGGGAAGCTCTATGGAGTCGAAGCCACAAACACAATTATGACCATATTTTACTAGATTTCCAAAACAAACTAAGAGTCAAATCTGTATCACTAGTCAAATTTTGATATTCAAAAAAGAACTGAAAGCTGCCATTTGAAATTTCTTTTAATGGTATCTATTAAATCTCAACCACAAGATACTAGAAAAATATAATTTTTGAATAACTTGTATTTTTCCTGTTTTAAGAAAAATCTAATACATCTTAATACAATGACATTTTAAGAGTTTCAAGTCTATAATGTCTATCATGACATGAATCATTCAAATGAAGGCCACTGTCCTGAGCAATGACTCAAAATAAAAAACTCTAAGAGAGAAAAATACATTTTCCCTCTACTTAGAGCCAACATTCAAGTGAAACAAACTCACCAAAACAAAGAATACTTTGTAAAAGGATGGAGGCTTCTATTGTGTACACAGCAGAAGCAGATTCTGGAGGAAAGGACACCAAATCAAGAGCAGAGATTTATTTTCTTTCTTTCTTTTTTTCTCATCTGGGTCTCACTCTGTTAACCAGGTTGCATGCAATGGCATGATCACAGGTCATGGTAGCCTTGACCTCCTGAGCTCAGGCAATCTTCCTACCTCAGCCTCCCAAGTTGGTAGGACTGCATGTACACACCACTCTACCTGGCTAATTTTCTGAATTTTTTGACAAGACGAGGTCTTGCTATGTTGCCTAGGTTGGTCTTGAATTACTGGGCTCAAACAATCCTCCTGCCTTAGCTGGGATTACAGGCATCACTGCGCTTGGCCAAGAGCAGGGACTTCTGAGAGCTAGCCTCTTATTAACTACTGACGAGAAGCATGGCCGAGGCAAGGGTTTTCAATTCTCCTTGCCTCAGTTTCTTCATTAGTAAAATGAAAGAATTATACCACACAGGCTTAGGGGCTCTTTCAGTGCTAATAATTGTTGGTTTGGGGTCATCTTACTTCAGTGTCAGAGTTGTCATTGACTTTCTTACCCCTTAAGAGAAGCGATGACACAAAGGGAAGACACCACGGAACAGGGTGATGCTGGTGCTGAGGGGTCATTCTGGCTCAGCTACCATTGTGGCCAAGAGAAGTAGAAGACATAGAGCTCTTGTTTGGGTGGTAAATACTTTAATTTACACCAGGATGCTTGTACATTTTGGAAGGAATCACTAGGTTCTTAATTGCCTAGTGTCTTATCAGCACAAATCTTTGTCATGGCAAAGGAAAGCACAGTTGCACCTTTATATACTTTGTTGTTGAGCTCCCACTCTGTCTCCCATTCCCAGGAGAGAAGGAGAAATGAGGAAGTCAGAGAGGGTATAGCTGCTTTAATCGGGTTAGGGGTGTAATAGCCAGCCACTGGTCTGAGGGATGGGATTGGTTCCTAAATGCTTCAGGATGGGATAGTAGCAGACAATTTGCCTTTAGATCCAAGTACTCATTTCTAGTCCTTCCAGGTATTATCAAAGGACTGTTTTGCTCAGGACAAAATAGCTCTTTGATCTAGGCTTTTGTTTATTGATAGGTAACTTTTTTTCAGGTTCAATTGTTTTAGAGACAAAGTTTGGGATGTTTAGGGGGTGTGCAGAAGGAACCAGTTAATATGGTTTCAAATTCCCACTTTTTTAACCAATAGCATTCGAGTGCTTTAAAGTTTTAAATTATTGCATCTGGTTCATACTCTTATACTCTAATTATTTTATAAGTTAACTCATCCCATTGAATTTGAATAGTCACACAATTCAAGCCATTGATTCAAAACAGGGGTATGAACTGGTATAAAAAAATCTAGAGATCAAAAACCAAGGTACAGAAAAGCTTATGGTTCTTCTAAGGCCATAGAGGTGGTGAAGGTGGAGTCCGGAGTTGAAATTGGCTTTTTGCGTCTTTGTAACACCTGAGACTGCAAAGGAGACTGTCTATTGAGATGAGAAATTGATTATAGGATTCAGTAAGCTTTACGGAGTCGAGACCACAAACTCTATTGTGACCATATTTTACTAGATTCCAAAACAAAGAAGTCAAATCTGTATCACTAGTCAAAATTTGATATTCAAAAGAACTGAAAGCTGCCATTTGAAATTCCTTATAGTACTATCTACCACTTGATAAATAACTGATAGCTGCCATTTGAAATTTCTTATGGTACTATCACTTGATTACAACTGTTAAGTGGCTTACTGAAATCATTACCTGGGAAGTATCAAAGGGTTTCCTGTCAGAGACATGCCTGTCCTCACAGGGGATCTGTCAGGATTTCTCAGGACAGGTGGTTTCAGGGGTTCCTGGGGTACTTTTGGTGGCCCTTGGATAAGATGCATCAAATGGTGACAGACTTGTAGTTTGTATGTTTGTGCTGGGGGAGCGTTGGAGTCAGGGGTGGGCATGGTGGTTTCTAGTGCTGCAATTTTTTTTTTACCATAGTAAAATATACATATAAAACGTATCATTTTAACCATTTTTTACATACACAATTTGGTGACATTAAATACACTGGCAAAATTCTGTAACTCGCCACTGTCTATTTCCAGACATTTTTCATCATCCCAGAGACTCTGTACCCATTAAACAATAGCTCCCCATTCTCTCCTCTCAGCCTCCAGGACCCTATGTTTTACTTTCTCTCTCTACAAATTTGCCTATTCTAGGTACCTCATATAAGTAGAATCATACAATATTTGTCTTTGTGTCTGGCTTATTTCACTTAGCATGTTTTCAAGGATCATCTATGCTGTAGCAGGCATTGGAATTTCACTTCTCTTTATGGTTGAATCATATGCCATTGTGCGGATATGCTACATTTTGTTTATCCATTCATCTGTTGATAGATACCTGGACCATTTTCTTTTAGCTGTTGAATAATGTTTCTATGAACATTGTTGTACACGTATCTGTTCAAGCCTGCACTTTCTACTCTTTTGGATATATATCTAGGAATGAAATTTCTTGGTCATATGGTAAGTCTATGTTGAGTTTTTTGAGTTATCACCAAAATATTTTTTATAGAGGCTGCACCATTTTACATTCCCATCAGCAATGCATGAAGGTTCTAATTTCTCCACATCCTCACCAACTCTTGTTATTTTCTGCTTTTGAAAAATAATAGCCATCCTAATTGTATGGAGTGCTATATCATTGTCGTAGTGTCTGGCTGTGTTTTATAGTGTAGTGTTTGGCTGTATAGAGTAAGAGAAGCAAGGCACAAAAAAAGAATATATATGTTTAGAAATATAACCATTACTGCATCCCAGGAGATGCAAGTTCTGCCTCACAGTTTTGAGGTTGATCTAGAGCAGGGGACCCCCATCCCTGGGACATGGACTGGTATGGGTCTGCAGCTTGTTAGGAACTGACCACACAGCAGACGGTGAACTGTGGGCAAGTGAACGAAGCTTCAGCTGTATTTACAGCTGCTCCCATCACTCACATTACTGTCTGAGCTCCACCTCTTGTCAGATCAGCAGCAGCATTCGATTCTCACGGGAGCACGAACCTTATTGTGAACTGCGCATGCAAGGGATCTAGGTTGCACACACCTTTATGAGAATCTACTGCCTGATGAACTGAGGTTGAGTGGAAGCGGTGATGCTAGCACTGGGAAACAGCTGTAAATACAACATTCTCAGTGAGGTTACACTGCACAGGGGCTGTAATAAATCAGTTGCTTGTGGATTTGTGTCAAAGTAATTATTTCATAATAATAATAATTTTATTTTACTTTGCAATGTAATAATAATAGAAATAAAGTGCACAGTAAATGTAATGCCCTTGAATCATTTCAAAATCATCCCCCCCACCCTCTGTCAGTGGCAAAATTGCTTTCCACAAAACCAGTCCCTGATGCTGAAAAAATTGTGGACTACTGATTCAGAGCAAGTTACTTAACCCCTGACTGAATGTTCTTCCCCAGTATGTATAATCATGATGCTCACATTAAAGAAATTGCTCCAGAGACACCGCCTACACTTGCCCAAGTTGTTCGGAGAACACGCTGAATGGTGTCCATGCTCTTTGCAGATTTATTTGTCTTTAGCAAATTATGAGTATGGCACAATTTGGTTAGAGTGTAATAGACTCCATTTTTGGAAAAGATAAGTATAACAGCCTCGAACTAAAACCTGTTACTAAAAGATATTCCATTCAAAATATTGACTAATTTACTTTATTTTCTTTTTTACCAGTTATAAGTCTGGGTTTTTCAAGCTAATATTTTAGGTAAAGACAAGTTAGGGTTTAGTCATTGCTATTATATATAATAGGATATATTTATCTTGTGCAGAAATCTATCCAGAATAATATAATATTACTTATTTTTATTGATCTTCCATTAGCTTTTGATTTGTGAACAAAAAGTTGGTTATATCAATTCAAAATAGCCTTATATTCTTCCTCTCTAACACTCAACTACTGATGTTTTTGTAGAGTCTAAAATGTTATAGTTCACAAAGCTAAGAATAGGTGCCCCTTAATCAAATAGGCACATTTTTTTTTCCAGTGAGATAAAGTGTGGCTATGTCCTAACTTTCCTTCATTTTAATTAGTTCCTTATCATCTGATAACACACTTGATGCATTTTGTATATATAAAGTTGTTATGTTTTCAATATCATAATCTAGAAGAGGTCTTCCTAGTCAGCTTGACATGTCTAATTATTACAGAAGGGAAAGATGACAGATTGGGTATGCTGAAATGAAAATTAATTTTGTAGAGAACAACCCATTTTTACTTCATTTTTAATATTTTATTTTATTTTAAAGATGTGGGATACAATTCAGGACCAAGTATACAAGTAGTCATCATACAGGGAAAGTATGAGCAATTTTTGCTTGTTATTCAATAGTTTTACTTGACAAGTTACCTCAAAGTGTGTGGTCTTGGCTCACGTTTTTCATAAAAAGAATAGCAGGAAATAACGTACCTCAGAATTAGGTATTCCATGAATGACATTTAAAAATGGTAGGGAAAGCATCAGAGTTCACTTGGCTGTGAAATGTTCTGGGTTAAAGCAATTTTGGCCATGTCATTTAGATCTTTCTGGAATATGGACTGGTTTTTATTCTGTAGGAATAAGGTAGGGAGAAGCAGATATAAAGATGAAGAAAACCTCAACTTTGTTCCCACATATGGCCTGAATCCCTTTTTAGAATGTAGGTGAGATATATAACCGTGTTAGGCTTCTCAAATTTCACAAAAGGATGTCAACTGATTCTCCAGCTCAGCTGCCAGCTAAGGCACACCATTTCAAATTTAAGTAGCAAGAGGAAAGTTCCCCGAGCCAGGTAGTTGTCAAGAACTGAAAATCTAAATTCTCCTGCGCTCTATTTAAGCTCTTAGTCAAGAGAAAAATATTTATAGAAAAGGACTTATAGCCTAGACAGTCTGTTAAGTCTTCCTGATAAGTGCTTCCAATTTCTCTGAACCAGGGAGATAGTTAAATTAGTGTTTGCTAAACATAAGAACATTGACAACTGGTACAGCATTGGCACTGTACATTTCGGACAGTGACTGTAAGCAGCTGTAGGTCTTACCTTTGAAGATAAGGTTCTTTTTCACATTGCAAAGCCATGTGGACCCCTTGCCCACTGTCACATCATGACAGTAATTACACTTTTAATATCCACTATCAAATAAAGAATAAACCTCTTTGAAACCTGAATTCTGTTTTAATTAACTGTATTTTATCATCCACACATCAAGCACACATATTTGAACACTTTTTCATGTACCCAGTAGTGAGACAATTATTTATGGAACAAATTTATGAGCATTACCTCTGAAGCCATTGCAAAAACTTCAGATTTCCCCAGGGACTTGTGTGCACAGGTTAGGAGTCATAGAATAACTTAAGTAAATTCTGCAGTGCGATCACCAGATAAAAATCAGAAACATCCACTAGAGAGGGTTGAAGTTTTTACTTCATTATGTCAAACCAATGCCAGGCCCCTTAAGTGAAACTTCTGACTTTGGTTTTCTTCCCGACACCTTGTTTGATTTTTATCTTTGGGAAGCAGAATATATAATTCTATAATATAAATAGAAAATTGACTGTTGGAATATTGGGCGGCAAATGTGCTGATTTTTGTGATAAGCAAATTGTGCTTCATGACATGTATTTTATACCAGTCTCATTCCTAACTTGATTTCCTTACTATTGTATTCCTTTGCTTTCTCTTTATTGCCTAGGTCTATATTTTAGATATCTTTAAAAGATAATGTTAATCTTAGATGTATTTTAGATATCTTTAAAAGATAATGTTAATTTGGGGGCATAATTGTATATCAATCAACAAAATTAAATGACCAGTGTCAACAAGGTGACAAGCCGATATAAACAAAGAGAAGGACATATATATTTGTTGATTTCTTGTATAAGGTCTGTGCCATTTGAATATTGTTTCAGGATTTCTCTGAAAAGCCTATGTGCTCCTGTTTTGCTCACAAGGTTGAAAGAAGCTATGGTTTAGTTGATCACTGGAATGAGAAGAAATTCTGACTTTAATTTCAGCTTGGTTTTCAACCAGCTGTATGACCTTGGTCACGCTCTTGTGCTGTATGACCTTGGTCACGTTCTTGTGCATTGGTTTTCTGATTTTAAGTGTCAGGGGCTAATCAGTTTAGAAATACAAACTTAGTGCCTTCAGGAGCCTAAAGATTTCTGTGAGAGGTAAGGGTGTTGAAGCAGTGGGTATGAGATGGATGAAGTGGGTTTCCTGCTTCACCCAAGGCATTCCAGCCTCCTAAGGGTGCATGCCAGCAGAGCAGATTGGGTCACATTTGTCCACAGTCTGCCAGATGGATTTTTTTCTCTCTCTTTTCCCCTTTCTTTCTCTCTCTCTCTCTTTTTTAGAAAACAGGATTTATTGAGAGGACAGAAAAGCTCCCTCAGTGGGAGGGGACCCAAAGGGGTTGCCCCTTTTGTCTTTTTGTAACCCCTGGCTCCAGTGGTCCTGAAGGGCCCTGGCTGTTCTGGCAGTCTGTGCTGGTAACTCCATTGTTTCATGCAGTCTACTTCTTTCAGACTGGAAAGTGTGAAGAATGAAATGACAGTCAGACTGTGAGCTGGAGTGAGGGGATCACAAGCTGGGAAAAGGGAGGAACCTTTTATGAATTCACAGACAGCCTCCCACACCAGGGTGTCACTGCAGAGGACCGGAGAATAGCCTCAGCTAACAGCTGGGCCTGGAGGGTGCAGTGAGGAGTGGGTTGCCTTTTCTGATTCTGACTTTGGGCTGACCATGGATCTAAGTGGTAGAATCACAAATAGTGGCAGGCAGTAATAAATAACTCTTTCTCTGCTTGCCTTTCTTCTTTCCCTGAGGCCCCCAGGCATTCAGCCTACTTTCTGCTCCTTTTACAGCTTTCTCATTATATTCTACCCATCACTCAAGTGCAGTTCAAATGCCAGTTTCTCCTAGAAGCCCTACTTTCTCCTCGGTTGGAGTTCTCCTCTGTGCTCCATCAGTGTTTTGCTTGGTGTTCATCATTCTACTAGGTGCTAATGTTATTAGATACAGGTCTGGGTTCCCCTGCTAGAACATAAGCACCTAGAAAAGAGGGATTGAAACAAGCTATATAAAATTATTATCGGGCCACAGGGTAAAAGCTGCAGAGACCTGAGCCCTGAAAAGCTGCAGCTATGCTTAGAAATTAACAAATCTATTACTTCTAAGTTTACTTCACTCCAACAGAAAGCAACCGATTACCTTCATGTCCTGACCCCTGGGGAAGGGGTTCAAGGCTAATCAACACAGTCTTCCTTGACAATGGACCTGAAACTGAATAGATACAGAAGTGAGGTTAAAGAACAGGAATGGGTTCAATCTTTGGGCTTCCCATCTCTCCTATCCCTTCTTTCTAAACTACCACTATAATGGCTCTCTGTTCAGGATGTAGTAACTGACAGACTTGCTTTACAGATGCATCTATTGTAAAACCTAAGACTTTGTACTCTGACAGATGTATGTCCCACTCAGACCAAGAACACATATCAGGAAGGCCACTCCAGTGGTCCTGTGATGCCCCATCCCATAAATTGGCTCTGTGACAGGAAGACAGTCTCAACATCTTCCATGATATCAACCAATCAGCAGTCTCTGCTCACCAAGTTCCCTTTAAAAATTCTATCCTCTGAATTTTTTGGAAGACAGATTTTAATAATATGGCTTGCCTTCCTCAGTCAGCTGCCTTGCAATATTAAACTCTTTCTTCATTGTAATGACTGCATCAGTTCTGGTTTTTCTGGGCAGCGGGCATAAGAACCCTGTCAGGCTGTAATAGGATCACATCTTTCCTGTTTTTCTATCTCCCTCTCAGTGCCTAGAACAGTGCCTTGCTGAAAGTGAGTGCTAGTAAATGTTCTGTAGGCATGGTAGGAACACCTAGTGCTTACTTTCTGCAGCTGAAAACACAGGTTCAGTCCTGGCTGCTGGATCTATTAGCTGTGTAATTTCGGATGAGTTAATAAACCTCTCCAAGATTCAGAGTTTATAATTATTTAAGGTTTTCTTTTTAAGGATTATATGATAAAATCATGCACAGTTCTCAGCATAGCAGTATCTGGTGTTCTAGTAAACACTGAATAATTGTTAAAAATAATGTTGTTTTGGGTGAATTATATGTGCACTGTGGCCACATTCCTTTCTTCAAAGTGTGAAAAATGAGTTTATGCATAGTGATGCCAAAAGAGGACTTTGTGGATGATGGCTTTATGATGGACCAGCAATGTACCGACAAAAATTGGAAAATAAGAATTCTGCATCTTAGATTCAGAGGGTTATGGAGAGCCAGTGACTGATGTTGAAAAGCAGCAATTGCTAACTAATTATGAAGAGAGAGCCTGAGGTAAACAGAATAAATTTAATTAAGAGGAGCAGTTGTACTGGCTGTCCAGAATGACATATTTGTTTTTGAAAATAAAAAGACAAGGGGGAGAGAGAGAGAGAGAGAGAGAGAGAGAGAGAGAGAGAGAGAACCTGTCCCAGTCCTAG